>NC_064263.1:24435000-24735000 GCF_003254725.2 Canis lupus dingo
TTTAACAAAAAGATTCTGTCTCTCTCTCTGCCCCTCTCCCTCCTGCTCTCTCTCTCAGAACACACACACACACACACACACACACACACAGTTTTTTGTTTTTTGAAGATTTTATTCATTTACTTGACACACAGAAAAAGAGCACAAGCAGGGGGAGCAGGAAAGAGAGAAGCAGACTCCCTGCTAAGCAGGAAGTCTGATGCAAGGCTCTGTCTCAGGGCCCCAGGACCATGACTCCGAGCCATGCAAATGTCGAGTCAAAGGCAAGACATTGAACCAACTAAGCCATTCAGGTGCCCCAATACACACACTGTTAAAAGAAGAGGCCCATAGACTGCACCAGACAGCCAAAGGAGTCTGTGGCACAAAGAACCTTTGTCTTACTCTTTATTCAACCTTGTAATGTCTCCTAAAGCTTTCTGTTTGCCATCACCCTTCTGTTTCCCCTAGCTAGTTCCAACTCCTCTCTTAAGACACTGTTAATCAGAGTTTCCCTGTCATAAAGGGCCCCCTCTTGTTTACTCTCTTCACACATTTTTGCCCTCTTTATCACAGCATATATCACATGGTATTAAAATTGTTTGCATGGCTTTCTTCTCTATTAAATATGAGCTGTTTAAGAGCAGAGACCTTATCTTATTTGTTCACTCATCATTCATTCAACAAGACTTGTAGTATTTGCTATGTGCAAGCACTGTCCATATACTAGGGATAAAGCATGAACAAAACAGACAAAAATTGTGCCCATGTGGAGTTTACATTCTAGTGGAAATATCCTCAGCTGTTGTGTATTCCCAGCTGTGTATGTGTGTGACTTGGAGCAAGTTATTGTCTCTCTGTCTTAAATTTCTCATCTATAAATGGTTGGAGTTAACAGTTCTGAGATGTGTGATGGCTGTGTGAGCCAGACAACCAAAGCCTTATGAGTTCAGGTTTCAATATACATCTTCTCATTTGGCCTCCCTCCTTAGCTCCTATCATCTCTGTATTGGCCTCTCTCAATTAGTGCTATGTTGGAACAGAAACAAAACTCATGCCATAGTAACTGTTGTTTAGCTTTCATTTCTATCTCTCTGTACATAACACCAACAGGCATTATTCCCAGGAGTATCAGCTGCTATAATGACCTCTGAGGTTCTCATCCTTCTCATAACCTTTGAGACCTTGAAATGTTTTATCTTAGGACAAAGTCTTCTTCAAGTACAGTCCGTGCTTTCCTGTATTAGAGATACTAAGATCTCACATGAGTCACAAAACTGAAAAATAATTTTTGCCTTTTTACCAACCTGCCAAAGCAGTCTATTTTTGACTATAATGTATAAAAACAAATTTTTAAAAGAGAAAAATCAATAGATGAATGAATTTAAGGAAAGCAGAAAAAACTTTTATTTTTTGTAAGAATTTTATTATTTTTTGTTATTGCATTTTGTTTTATTATTGTTATTGCATTGAAAATAGAATTTCAAATATAAAGATAAGGATTACATTCCATTTTAGGGAGAGTCCCCATATTGTAAAAGTACAAATACAAAGCAATATGAATATACGTGTAACTTTTCTATTAGCAAGTTATATTTTTTTGTTGTTTTTACTTTAATTTGCATTTACTTTATGCAGAATTTACTACCAGGCCATAAGTTTGTGTTTCTTTGGTTTCTTCTGGGACATCGTTTTCTTCTGTGCAACCTCTTCTGGTTTAGGAACAATCTGCTCTATTCAGTAAGGAGCATCTCAGTATGGCACGGAAAGTCCATGAGTGGATGAATCCGACCACGAGCCCTATAAGTTTTACACTGCATTTTGGCAGCTTTATTCACCTGGATGTGCTCAATGACCTGAAAATCTACATCTAAACTCATAAGTTCAGCATTAGTCTCTGCATTTTCTTTTTTTTTTAATTTTTATTTATTTATGATAGTCATACAGAGAGAGAGAGAGAGGCAGAGACACAGGCAAAGTGAGAAGCAGGCTCCATGCACCGGGAGCCCGACGTGGGATTCGATCCCCGGTCTCCAGGATCGCGCCCTGGGCCAAAGGCAGGCGCCAAACCGCTGCGCCACCCAGGGATCCCAGTCTCTGCATTTTCAAGCATGTGCAGTAAAAAATTCACCACTCTTTTTGAGCCACTGACCCTGTGTCCAGTCCTCTTATTTGGCCTGGACATACCTACCAACTGCACCATTGTTGCAACGGAATGGCACACATTCCATCTGCAAAGTGACATCTCACATACTTGGTGGCTTTTCGGATATGCATACCTTGATGGCCTGGGCAGTTTTACATGTGTTCTTAGAGTGAACCCAAAGATTTGAACCTTCTGATTTGCATGATTTTGTAGGGTTTTCTGGGTCAAGTGAATAGTGAACCATCTTCAGAAATCACCTCAGGCTGCTTACAAGAAGAACAGCAAGTTACATTTTTAAAATATGACTTGGCAAGGTAGTATGACAATAATTTATTGAGTATCTCCTTATACCAAGTTCTTTTTTTTTTTCCAGATTTTATTTATTTATTCATGAGAAACAGAGGCAGAGACATACGCAAGGGAGAAGCAGGACTTGATGGAGGACTCGATCCCAGGACCCCAGGATCCCGACATGAGCTGAAGGCATCACTGAGCCAGCCAGGCACTTCTTATACCAAGTTCTGTTCTCATTTTTGTACATTAATAATTTCATTTAATTCTTACCACAAGTGTAGTTATGGTGTGAATAGATTATAGTACCTACCCCATTTTATAAAGCTCAAAAAGATAAAGTACCTGAGTTACACAGTTATTAATAAGCTCTGGAAAGCCAGGATTTGGCCCCAGCTATGTCTGGATCTGAAGCTCTTTTCCTATACACATTTTCTGCCTTTCAAGTAGGAGATATGACTGTGTTTGCCAATTAATCCTGTCTACACTATGTTTACTAGTCTCTCTAGCCTAGAGTGGGTATATATTGCACACCCAGTCCTGTGCTTACATTGCAAGAATGGCAGTTCAATTTAGCAAGTAGTAAATCTCTGCAGGGCCAATGCCAGGTACAGAGAGAACAGAGCAAATGACACATAGTTTCTGTCCTCCCAAGAGCTGATAACCCTGTTAAGAAGATTAGCAACTACACGATTAATGGTATATAAAGCAAAATGTGGAGTGCCTGAGTAGCTCAGTAGGTTAAGCATCTATCTGCCTTCAGCTCGGGTCATGATCCTGGGGTCCTGGGATCGAGCCCCACATTGGGTTCCCTGCTCAGTGGGGAGTCTGCTTCTCCCTCTTCGTCTCCCCTCCACTTGTACTCTCTCTCTCTCAAATAAATAAATAAAATCTTTTTTAAAAAACCAGGCAAAATGTTCTGAAGGCCACTATAATATTTAGTGTTTAGAGAGATTAGAACAGAGAGATAAAATATGTCTGAGAAATCAGGAGAGCTTTTTAGAATGAATAGGATTTCAAAAAAGTGAGGATAAAACTCCAGGTGGATATTTCAACTGAAACAAAGGTATTAAAGTGGGAAGGATATGTTCTGGGCTTGCTTAGGGAGGGCATGGGGGATTGTGATAGCAATTGCTCCTCCTTTGGCTGGTCATTGCAAGGGAGCCATTAGAATCATGGAAAAATAGAAAAGATTACTGAGCTCAACTAAAGGCTCAACTAAGACTGACATGATTTTAGAGTGGTTGAGAATGGCACAATGGTGCTTGCTTCCAGTAGTACATGGCCTCCTTTTGCTTTCCTACCACAACAAACAACAAACCATTCTCTGGGCCTTTGTTCACACACCTTTCTTAGCCTGGATTCCTTTCTCCCTTCCCCCAGCTACCAAGCTCCAGCTGGCATCCTGCTTTTCCCCTCGTTCACCCTGTTTCGACCATGCTGGCCCCTCTGTGCTTTTTCTGAAATATAAGCAGACTCCTGCCTTGGGGCCTTTGGATCTGATGTTCCTCTGCTTTGAATATTCTGGACTTCTGGCATGTCTCTATTGAAATAACTTTGTCGGGCAGCCCGGGTGGTTCAGCAGTTTAGCGCTGCCTTCAGCCCAGGGCATGATCCTGGAGACCCGGGACCGAGTCCCATGTCAGGCTCCCTGCATGGAGCCTGCTTCTCCCTCTGCTATGTCTCTGCCTCTCTCTCGCTCTCTCTGTGTCTCTCATGAATGAATGAATGAATGAATGAATGAATGAATGAATAAAATCTTTAAAAAAAATAAAAGTCATCTCTTAAAAAAAAAATGAAATAACTTTGTCTCATGAGGTCTTCCCTGACCACCTATCTAAAATTGTAGCTCCCAGGATGCCTCAGTGGCTCAGTGGTTGAGCATCTGCCTTTGGGTCAGGGTGTGATCCTAGGATCCGGGATCGAGTCCCACATCCGGCTCCCTGCAAGGCTCCTGCTTCTTCTGCCTGTGTCTCTGCCTGTCTCTCTGAGTCTCTCATGAATAAATAAATAAATATTTTTTAATAAATAAATAAATGAAATGAAATGAAATTGTAGCTCCTCCCCCAACATTTCCTGTCCGTCTTTCCTGCCTTATTTTTGTCTGTAGCCTTTAATAGTGTGTTTTGTTTATTTTCTGTCTTACCTAGAAGAATATGAGTCCTATAGAAACAGGGATTTTTGTTTGTATGTTTTATTTACACTGAATCCTCAACACCTAAGACTGCATCTGACACATAGTAAGCAAAAAATATTTGTTAAATGAAGAAGTGGATGAAAATGAAGCCTTAGTCCAGTGCCACCTTCTTAATATCTTCTCTGATTTCCTACTTTGCCTCTCCTGCAGGAAAGTTGCTTATGGGGAATTTAACAGAGGATAAGTCACAGGGATTAGCAGATTTATTCAACAATTACTTAAAATACTTATTAAGTTCCACTGTGTCCAATATAAGGTATAAGATCATGGCCTCTTGCACAGAAAATTTGTCACCTTTTCTCCATTCTCAGTGCCACCTTGTTTGTTCAGGCCTGAGTCAGGCCTCAGGAGACTAATGAGATAGCCCTCTCAATGGTTACAGCCTCCAGTATTCTCTTTCCATATCTTTTTCATTCTGCTGCTGAGGTTATATGTCTGGTCAACAAATATGACCTCTCAACTGAAAATACTTTGTTGGCGTCGTATCCCCTGTACTCCGAGTGACAGCAACAGAGTAGCATTCATGTGACCTAATCAGTCTTTCCTGCCACATCTTTCACCATTTCGTAATTCCACAATTTACATTTTGCCAAATCCCTTTTCTCCTACTAACAAGCCTGTGACCATACTCTTTTCCTAGAATGCCTTTTTTCTCTCCTTTTCAACACATTTACTCCTTGTCTTTTGAGAATAACTGAAGTGACACCAACACTTTGAAGCCTACTAATACCTCTCTTAGTACAAAACCTCCCTCTAAGTCCCCCTGTCTCTCCATACCACCACCCCTACGCCAACAGTTTTCCTCCTTCATATGCTGTAGTCTGCACTGAAAATGTCTACAAATGTTTCTTTCCACTAGCTGTCTTTTCTTGGGGGACAGGGACTGTGTGTTGTTTATTTCTGTGCCCTAGCACCCTGATCTTCATTATGCAGCTAAGCAATTGTAATGATGCCCTCTTGTTTGTGAATATGATACTTAACACCTCTAAAATATCTGGCATGAATTACAAATCTATAAATCACTTGTTATTTGGCCTCTTTCTGTTTTTCTAGGGCAGAGCACTCATCAGAATGGATATCTAACTTTCAGAGGTCTCTGTTGTCTCTTGATTCCCACCCTCAGTAATACACCCATATATTCTTTCCTCCCACAAAGTTTATGTGCCAGTTAAACCCTGTGTTTGGTCCTGAGACTATAGACCTGCACATCATCTCTCTGAAATGTGCCTTCCAAATGATAATATAATAGAAAAAGTTTTGGAATAGGAGTCAGTAGACTGGGTTCTGACCCTAGCTAAGCCATTAACTTGCTTTGTGGCTTTGAGCAAACCCATTTCCCTTCTCTGCAGCTATAAAATATGATGCTCATACAAGTTCATCTCTTAAGATTCTCATCAACTCTCCTCATCTGGGAACATATAGCTGAGGGCAGCTCATGCCACACTCTCTGAGTCAGCCATAATTTGCCAAGGTTTTGTGAAAATCAATTCACATGCAAGGCTGCATGCAGAAGATTCACAAAAAGCCCTAAATTATGAGCTTTGCCCTCAGCAAAGCTTAAATCTGAAGCAAGTTTGAACTTTCTGTAGTCCTGGTTCTGAAAATAAAAGAGCTTCTTTTTTTTTTTTTTAAAGATTTAATTTATTTATTCATGAGAGACACACAGAGAGGCAGAGATATAGGCAGAGGGAGAAGCAGGCTCCATGCAGGGAGCCCAACATGGGATTCAATCCCGGGTCTCCAGGATCACGCCCTGGGCTGAAGGCAGCACTAAACCACTGAGCCACCAGGGCCGCCCAATGAAAGAGCTTCTTGAATACTTTTATTAGACCCTTTCTTTATGAATCACCTTCAGTATTCTTCAGATTTGTTTTCTTAAACTAGAGATGACAGGTGTCTCTAGCCCTGTTTTACTAATAAGGCACTGAGGAACAGAAAGGTAAAATTATTTGGGGTAATCTAAGTTATACTCAGTAAAAACCAAAATTATCTACAGTATCATCAGCCTCATAATCTGAAGTATCATTAACCTACCCAGGCTGTGTCAAGAGCCCCTCTGAGTTCCTACAGCTCCCTGCACTTTTGCTATGGTCTTTCTCTTATTTTAATTGTCTCCCCCCCAAATCAGGAATCAAACCTGACTCATCTGGGCATGTGTGACACAAAGAAAATGTTAGTTAACATCCATTTAATGGAACTGTACTAAGGTTTTTGTTTTGTTTTTTTTTTTTTTTTAAGATTTTATTTATCCATGAGAGACACACACAGAGACAGAGAGAGGCAGAGACAAAAGCAGGCCCCATGCAGGGAGCCCGATGCGCCCATCGCGGGACTCGATCCTGGGTCCCCAGGATCACGCCCTGGGCCGAAGGCAGGCGCTAAACCGCAGAGCCACCCAGGCGTCCTAAGTTTTTGTTAATATACAAATTTGAGCATTGCTTGAGAGGAAAGTTTTCATGCATTCATTCCAGGCCAGAGGGGGAGCTCTTAACCAAATAGAGTTAATTAGACCTATTGCAATGGAAAACCCCTGGAGTAGGTAGTCAGGAAACCTAGCTACGTCTTCCAAATGCTAGTTAGACAGGTGTGCAATGAGCAAGCCACTTTACCTTTCTGTTCCCTGGTTGCCTTACTTGTGAATTAGAGACACATTTTGTGTGATTTTCAGGTATGTTATCAGCATAAGTTTAGTATATATGAAAAGTTTGTAAGCTATAAGATGTTATCCAAACATAAGGGGCTGTTATTTTAATCTCTTTGAAACAATTATATCTTTCTTGATGCATATATTTATGTAAAACACAGGAAATCTAGTGAAAATGGTAAAGCTAGTTCATCTCAAGTTTTCATAACTGCTCTGGATGTGTATCCCAGCCTGTGGGAGGTATAGCAGCTTTCTTCTAGGCTGCCTCCAAAAGTGTTTCAGAACTTGACCTTTTCCAGAAATGTTAACAGGCCCACCTCAATGTCCACCCACAAGGAGAGAGCCAGGGAAACCTGATAACTTGCTTTTTCAAGCTGATTTGTCATCTGCCTGTTTGGCTGAAAGGAATATTTCTATTCAAGACTAAGTAAGGAAAGTTTTTCTTCCAAAGTCAAAATAATAGTTTTATTTCAAGGCCTTTAGGAGATAGCATCTTCAAAAATAACAAATCTTAAAAGGGGTAGAGCAGAGGTGGGCAGTATGAGTGAAAGTGCTGAGCAGTACTAGTAGACGTCTAGAATCATAGAATTTTATTGTGGGAAGCAACTGGGTGCATGTTTCAGATGAGAAAACTGATACACAGAGCACCAGGATGAAGTGTCTGACAAGTCATGCTAAATGAGTGGCAGAGCACACAGGAACCTAAGGTCCTGCCTCTCAGACCCACAATTGGTCCTCTTGCTGATCTCTCTCAGAGCTTTTCTGAGCAGTTGTGGTCCTCTGCTGGTACACAATGCAGGCAGACCGAGACAGCTTCTCTCTTTTCTTCAACCCTGGCAACTGTCTATAGACAAAGGTAGTAGTCAGTCTGCAAACCTTTCATAAGGGATTTGGGCCCACTCCCCACATTCAGAGATCTCTCACACAGACACACAAATTATTACAGAATGCTGTGGGAACTGCCAACAGAGAGGTAGATTATCTCTACATAGTTGTGAGGGTTTATGACATGTTATTGGAAGAAACCAGTTGAAAAGCTTAAGACTTTCTGAGAAAAGTGGGAGAAAGAGATAAAGGTAAGGCTAAGTAAGAGAGAGAGAGAGACAGCAGCCGTGCCAGGGGGTATCCAGTTAGAGGAAAGAACTCACTCCAGCCATTTTACATCATGGGTGCTGAGAGACTCTATGGGAATAATGATGATGAGAGTTTTTTGTTCCTCTGATTGTATAAATTATGTTTTAGATACTCCGTTTTTTTTTTATTCTTGTCTCTTTCCTTCCTCTGTAATCCTGAGATTCATAGCACTTGAGAGCTAAAAGTGATCTTATGGAATATGTAGCCTATATTATATAGTCTATTCAGCACTTCAAACAAACTCTGTACTATGATGGATATGTTCTACATCTTCTGTCCAGAATGGTAGCCATTAGCCACATGTGACTATTGAGCACTTGAAATGTGGCTAGTGGTTATTTTTCATCTTATTTATTTTCATCAATTTAAATAACCTACATATGGCTAGTGGTTATCTTGTTAAACAGCTCAGTTATAGACTATCTAGTTTCAGCAACCATCTTCATTTTATGTTGTTTTTTTCCACTCACATATAAAATAAAAAATTTTAATGTTACACTTTCTAACTTAAATTGAGTCCTCAACAAACAATTATATTTCTTTGAATAGAAATCTAGGTAAGTAGACTTAGGCAACATATTGAGATCTTATATGAAAAGTATGCTCTCTTAGGGACACCTGGGTGGCTCAGCGGTTGAGCGTCTGCCTTTGGCTCAGGGTGTGATCCTGGACTCCCGGGATCGAGTCCCATATCAGGCTCCCTTCATGGAGCCTGCTTCTCCCTCTGCTTCTCCCTCTGCCTGTGTCTCTGCCTCTCTCTGTCTCTGTGTCTCTCATGAATAAATAAATAAAATCTTTTTAAAAAGGAAGAAGAAAAGAAAAGAGGAAAAAAAGAATGCTCTCGGGCAGCCTGGATAGTTCAGCGGTTTAGCACTGCCTTCAGCCCAGGGCATGATCCTGAGGACCCAGGATTGAGTCCCATGTTGGGCTCCCTGCATGGAACCTGCTTCTCCCTCTGCCTGTGTCTCTGCCTCTCTCTGTGTGTCTCTCATGAATAAATAAATAAAAATCTTAAAAAAAAGTATGCTCTCTACATCTCATAACTCTTAAGGTTAAATTTGTATGAATATAATTCAGGACATTCATCCTCCTTGTGTGGACCTCATTTGTCAGCCCTTGCAAAACAGACATACACAGAACTGATTTTTTGGGTAAAATGAAAATGACTGAAGAAAAACTGCTCTATATCCTCATTAGGACTGGAACACAGGCTAGCAAAATGTGAAAAATACACATTCTGATTTCTATGTTTGGGTTTTGAATTTAACAAATGAAGAGCCTTAATGCTTTCATATTGCCTCTTTATAACCCTCTAGTTCAGATTTACCCTTACGTGTTGCTACTCTTCTAGGAAAGAGAAAAAGAAAACCATTTTACTTTGTTTTAGGAGAGACTAAAAGAGTCCCCCACATTGGAAACTTGATCTTGTAGAATTAACACCAGCACTGTACTGAGTGTTTTATGTTTCTTTATCTAGTAGGGGCAATACAAAATATGTCTGAGAGCTTGGACTCTAGAGCCAGAATCTTGATTTTACTGTCTCGGGTCTATTATTTAATAAACATGTGACTACTTAATAGATGTTTAAATTTTCTGTACCTCAGCTTTTTCATCTATATAATGGGAATTATCATAAAACCCACCTCACAGGTAGGTTGATGTAAGGTTTAAATGAATTAATACATATATAGTACTTGGAACAGTACCTGGCACATAGTAACCCAAAGGTAGGAGAGGGCTAGGAATGGTCCTGCTTATACCTGTATAATAGAAGGCTTCCAGACATTCTTTCTGGCACCCTAAAGTCAGTCATTCCACTGTGTTCTATTTCAGGGAGTCCCTTGACAGAGCGAAAAGTATTGATACCCAGTTGTTGTGTATCCTTTGCAACGGCTGATGAGCCATCTCCTGTCTACACCCAAGTGGTTGAAAACACAGATTCCCCCATCTGGAATTTTCAACAGCAATCAAGGTTTGTATTTTATGATATCCCATCAGTCTTGCAGAATCCACTTTTTGTTCCAAGAGACAAACTCAGATCAAGGAATGTAACAGACCCAACAATATTGAGCAGACCTGGAAAATGCTTTTCTTATCAAGCATTTATTTAATCCTGGAGCTTATGAATTCACAGCTAGTAGTGGTTTAAAGGTTTTACCACAGTAATTTTTTTTTTCACTTTTTTTTGAGCTCTTTTGATTCCATACAACTCAAAAGCTATTCAGCGAAGACCTCTTATATTCCCTGCTTTGTTCTAGGGACTGGGAATTAAAGATTATTAAGACAGTCCTTGCTATTGAGGTGTTCATGATCTACCTGGGAAAATATACAATAGAATGTGACAAGTGCTGCAAAAGTAGTAAAAAAGGATTCTAGTGCATCTCAGAAAGGTAATTTAGGCTAACCTATACGTTCAGAGAAGGCTTTTAAAATAAGGTAATTCAGCTAAGAAAAAAAAAAGATAATTCAGCTGAGTATTGAAGAATGTACACAATTTACCTAAGGTGAAGAAGGCAGAGCAAACTAATTTCAGGAAAGGCAATGGATTGCATATCCTTGAAAAAGATTTCTGGTACAATGAAAAGAGCCTGAGCTTTGCACCAAGAGAGATATGGCCTCCATCCCCATCTCTGTCATTTACTAGTAGTGTGAACAAATTACATTGTAATGAGATTCCTTATCTGCAAAGGGGGGGTTAATTTTTACAGGGTTATTGTGAGGTCCAGATTAGGTGACCTTTAGGAAAGTTACCTCATGGTACATAGCAGGTACTCAAGGAATGTTAGACCTCCTTTGGAAGACTCGAATATTGGAGGTCAGGGGCTGACAGGCCCAGTGCTGCTGCAGTGCAGGACTCACCCTCCCTTTTCTTCATTATCTGTTTCATCGTCCTTAAAAGCGTGAGTTCTAGTATAACTATTGTTATCATTATACTGTATCACCTTTTTATAAAGTTTCTCTCTTGACCATCAACACTAGGCACAACCACGTGGTGTCTGATCTGCTATTTTCTCACATGATTTATGTACCTAATTGAGCCTCAGCAGTTGCTCACATGTTCAGTGTTTTGAAATTTGAGACTGACCTGAGTCAGGAGCTAGAACTACAGTGACAACTCATTACTATCTATGGTGAGCTACTGGAAATTACAGAAAGGTACTTGAGATCTAAAATATCAAATCTGCCTTAAAAGGCAGGAGGCTAGGGGGCTAAGCTTCTAAGTGAAGATGATTTATTCACTCAGAGCTTAACTTTATGGACTTGACGGAAGGACATTGACAGTCTCCTAATTTCATCCCCTCACTTTAAAGTTAAAACTGTGGACCAGGGAGGTTACATAGTCTGTTGATAGCAGAGGGAAGATTAGAAGAAAAAAACGAATAATGGTTTTGTTTATAGTTGCTCTATCACAAAACATTCATTTGATGCTCCTAGCAACCTTGGAGGTAGAAAATATTATCCCATTTAACAGGTAAGAAAAACAGGGCTCAAAAAGTCTTAGTTCCCAGGGTCACTCAGGTGACAGTACTAGAGCAGGAATTCAGAGGTAGGTATTTTGACCACTGGCTAGAATTCGATTTTTGATACAGTACTTATTTCACTTTATCACAAGGCCTCTCATTGGTCTTGAAGTGGATTCTCTTCAGTTCCCCAGGGGTATCTAGGAAGGAAATTAAGTCTCTAGGTTTTCCCTGGAGCTCCTGGAGCAATGGCACCTGGTTTGGAACTTTCCAAGTCTCTGTACTTTAAAATGATAGAAGTCACTTCATATAAAATGTATAGGAGATGTTCACTGAATACCATATCCACTTCTTTATCTGGTATGAAAATTGGGTACTTTCTTATTTTGGTGCCTTGCCTGTGTACAGTTTGGCTTTAGAATCAAGCAAACTAAGCTTTAAATACTATCCCTCCCACTTACTGACTCTCGTGTGACCTTGAGCAAGTCAATTCACCTCCCTGAGCCCACCTTTATCATCTGTAAAGCAGGGGTAATAATGCCCGTGTCCAGGCTTTTGCGCAGATTACACATGCCTGGCCTACGGGAGGCCCTCAGTGGGTGTTGATTTCCCCTCTTCCTCCCTTCCCACCATCCTCTTTCCACATCAGATGGAAGGAATCCCTACCTTGCTCCAGTAAAACTGTTCCTTACATCTTGAGGTGCTCTCTTTCCACACTTCCTCTCATCCTGAGATAAAGAGTTTGAATGTGGCAGATAACATCAGACAGGAAAGTACTGCATCAGGGGAGCCTGATTTCAAGTCTTGGCCAGTTCCTTCTCTCTGAGCTTCCATCCCTCATTTTAACTGTTATGGTAAAAACACATCCTAGAAGATGACCATGAAGATGAAATGAAAATGTTAGGAAAGTGTTTTGCAAACTACAAGATATTCTTCAAATACAAGTTTCATATGGCAGATGCTTCCTACACAATTAATTTATGGTGGTTGTTTTTCTTTTTCTTTTTTTTTAATTGGAGTTCAATTTTCCATGTTTTTCTTAACAGGCTATCAAAAGAGCTTCTTTTGGACCCTCAACAAACTCTGGTGTTCAAAGTTTGGCATAAAGGAGGTAAGAACTCTATTCTGTGAATATCTGTTCTGGCTGTGAAAATAAGCTCACATACTGTTGACAGTTTCCCAATCCTTTTCTTTTTTTAACCAAGTGAAACCAAACCATGGCACTTGTGATGCAAGGAACTCATATATATGTGCTAGAGAGAATCTCAAGAATGTCACATTATTCTCCTATGGAATTTAAATCCTTAGAAGTTATGTCATTTTTTTGGACTGCCTGTTTAGTGCAGAAGTCCAAGTACATTTAATCTTTCCAATTGTATCTCAGCAGTCACAGTGTACAGCCTGCCACACACAAGTGATTTCGTCCTCTTTATATGTTTTATCTTCTGTTGACTCTGGCTTATTAACCAAGATCCCAGCATTTTTAAGCAGTACATAACACTAGAATCTTGTTTTAAGAGCTTCCCCAGGATGGAGGTACTGACAGCATGGTCCTTGAACCTAGTTTTAGTCAGCTACCATTATTAAGAGGTGTAATTCAACAATATTTAGAGCACAGACTCTAAAATAACACTCTTGGAATTCAGATACCAGTTCTTACCCCTTACAAGGTAGTGTGACTTGGGTAACTTAATTTCCCTTTCCTTCAGTTTCTTTATTTATAAAATAGGGATAATAGTACCTACCTCAGTGGGAGAATTAAATGAGTGCCAGATACTTAGTAAAACCATCTCAGTTTTTATTCTTATTAGTGAATGGCAATGTGCTGAGAGTTTTATAAGCCTCTCTAATCCTGCAAGGCAAAAACATAATTCATTCAGTGTTATAAATGTAACAACTGAGCCCCAAGGAAGTTTAGGGGCTTGACTAAGATCATATTAATTAATGGAATGAGGATTTGAACCCAGTTGACTGGCTATACAGCCTTCACCCTTTGTACTTCACCATGCTAGTAAGTTTGGATGGGAAAGGTGAGTGGATGAGGACATTGAGCTATCTCACAGCTTCTATATTTAGAAAATTTTGTCTTAAATCCTTCCTATAAATCTAGCTCTTTTAACATTCTTGCTAGTATCTAGTTTCCAGACCTTCAGTTGTTTTGAATCTACAGCATTACAGTTTTTATTTGCCAGTGATAAGTTTCAGAGCTAACTCCAGAGCCTAATGACCTGAGAGTAAGGTGCCTGGTGGCTCAGTCAGTTAAGCATCTGCCTTCAGTTCAGGGGTGCTGGGATCCAGTCCCTGCTCAGTGGGGAGTCTGCTTCTCCCTCTCCCTTTGCCCCTCACTCATGCACTCTCTCTCTCAAATAAATAAGTAAAATCCTATAAAAAAAATAAAGACCTGAGAGCAGTTCCGGCTCTCCTCTTGTGCTTCTGTTTCAAAATGATGCCATGAACCTTATTTCAGTGATTTGTCCCATGCTCCTGCCTTGGTTTCACTTATGTCCCCCACCCCCACCAAACCTCATAAATGTGGCAGGAACTGATCATAAATCCATTTTCTCTGAATCAACACAAGGAATTCCTGCTGTATTTAGGCTCCACCCTCCTCTCTGGCTTTCTATTCTTCTCTTTTCTCTAAAGTACTCCAGAGATTGTCAAGCAGACTAGGGTTTGACTCAGTTCAGCACTTAGTATAACAAGAAAAAAAAGAATAAGCTTTGGTCTTATACAGACCTGGATTCAAATCTTGGCTCTGTCATTTATAAATTATATGATCTAAGCTAAAACACTTTACCTCTTTGAGCCTTTGTTTCCTTCTGAATAAAATTAGGATAATAGTACCTGCCATGTAGGGTTTTTATAAGGATTAGAGATAATATTTATAAAGTATTTGGCACATAATTGGTGCTTAATAAATGGAGCTGGTTTTTTTTATGCTTACTATGTGTTAGGTACTATGCTAGGGCTGTTCAGTATAGAGAAGAACAAAATACATTTCCTATCTTCCAGGACCCCCAGAGAATCCTGTAAAACCTGTTGTAAACGGAGATTGGGAAAATACCTAGACCCAGCTGACCGCATTTGTCTAGCTCTCTCAGTGGAAATAGATGACTCTTTTCCCTTAACTCCATCCTTTCCACATAGCCTCAGCTATGCAAACCAGACCCAGCTGTGTTCAATAAATATTTGAGTTCCTACTCTATGCCAGGCACTATGCTAGGTGCTAGGGATTCAAAGGTAAAATAAGACATACATGGTCTCTGTCCTCACAGACCTTGTACCCTATGGGGGAGACAATTAGAGGATAGTATGATTAGGCAAATATAGGGTGTTCTGGAAGGGGATATCTGCCTCAGACTGAGGATGATAGAGAAGGCTTCCTGGAGCGTTCGTCAGCAAAAAATGAAGGGGCATGACATAATATAGTCAGAGGCTACAGCAAATACAAAAATCTAGAGTAAAGAAAGAGTATGAAGAAAGTTTGAAATCATTAGAACATAAAACTTTAAAGAAAGAATGATGAGTTGTCCCACTAAATACGATATTAAACTTGAACTCTTCAAAGCTATTGTTTTTCTCAATGATCAGTTTAGCCTGATTTCTCCTCAGGTATGTTTAAGATATTGTGCTTTTATGTTAAGCAGAACCCTCAAAGGTTACCTAAAGTTACAATCTATCAAGAACAAGTTATGTTTGGCTAACCAAATAAAACAAGATTAATTTTCTTTGCAAAGCTATAAAAAAATCTTTGGAGTGCAAAATAATGGTTCTAGCCATCATTCTTCACTCCCATTGGGTAAGAACTACTTGACTCCTACTCTGAGGAACACAACTTCAAACATTCCTAGACTCTTAAGACTGTCCAAGTTGAGGGACGCCTGGTTGGCTCAGTGGTTGAGCATCTGCCTTCGGCCCAGGGCATGATCCTGGAGTCCTGGGATTGAGTCCCACATCGGGCTCCCTGCATGGAGCCTGCCTCTCCCTCTGCCTATGTCTCTGCCTCTCTCTCTCTCTGTGTCTCTCATGAATAAATAAATAAAATCTTAAAAGAAAAAAAAAAAGAAGACTGTCCAAGTTGAAGAGGATCTTAAATCTAGTTTATTAGTCCTTCTCATTGTATATATGAGACTTGAGGTTTGGGAAGTTATAATAATGTGTTTTCAAATCAAAGCCACACTCAGATTAGCTATTGTGGTGCTCTGCTTCTTTGTCCCACTCTACATTGGCCAGTCCATTTGTGTTCTCAGTGGAGGTTGATCAACTTCCTCAGTACATGGAAAGATTTATGCCAGGAATGGAAAGTGTAGAGAACATAAAACAAGTGATGCTTGGTCTCAGCTTTTAGGTGAGTCGCAGTTTAAAGAAGAGCAAGCTGTCTGAACAAATGTTAAACAGTGTGTAATGAGTTCAGTGTTACCAGCAGCATGTATAAGAAACTGGGAAACTAGTGACCATTCTTTAAAAATTGCATTCTTTGATTTATTTAGCAAATTGAAAACTGAGAATTGTGTCCATTTTTGGTAGTCAGCCTTTAATACTCATTATCAGGAATGGAGTCCATAGAAAACAACTTGTAGAGGAATGCGGGTCTGTTTGTCCCCAGCCACTTTCATGCCAGACATAAGGAACAAAAAGCAAGGAGTCTGAGAACAAAGGTCATAGCATGGTTGCTTGTCCAACCAAGAAGGGGTCTTACTCATTAAGGGCAGCCCTCTTACAAGCCTGAGTCCAAACTGTTATTTTGCACCATGTACAGGTTTTCTAGGGGGTTATTTTTCTTTTGTGATTTATATCACTTTTGTTCTTAATTAACTATAATGCATATGTGGGTTATTGAGAATTTGGAAAATACAGACAAGTATGAATGGGAAAATGCAAATCCCTCGTAATTCCAAAGGTGATGGTCTTTCAAATGATTTCTTTCAAGACTCACTGCCCTGAGAAAAATCACGGAGACACGATAACAAGGAAAAAAGAAGTGTTCCCTGTGTTTAAGGTTGTTTTCCAGTTGCCTATATCAAGAGGACAAAAACTCAACCCTGCTAGCTTTTCCCTGCTATTCCAAAAGGGAATTCATAAGAGTAGAAAGCAGGCTGTGTGCCAGTCTCTCTCATTATCTGTCCTCTCTGTTGATTTTGGAATCACTGAAATCCCTGTCCTGCCCCACAGTCCCCTGAATCAGCATCTCTGTGTGCAGCCTCTAATGTCAGTGGCAAGACATGCCCAGCCACACTGCCCAGCTCTTCTCTTTTCCCCACAGATGAGGAGAGGGTGATTGGCTTTGCCTCAGTGGACCTCTCCCCACTTCTTTCTGGCTTCCAGTTTGTCTGTGGCTGGTACAACATCACAGACTTCAGTGGAGAGTGCCAGGGGCAGATAAAAGTTGCTGTCTCCCCTCTAGAGAGTTTGATGCACTTCAAAGAAGAAAGACAATCAAGACGTGGGATGGAGACCCCAGGATCACTGGTACGTATCCTGATTCACATTCTTAACCAGTAAGGGTTCTACTGAGCAAAATCTATAAGAAGATCCTCTACATGTGCTTGGTACTTTCCAGCTTACAGAACACATTATATATTTGTGTCTCATAATGATCTCATAACCTTTTTAGGATGATAAAAATTATACGGTTGTATACATAGAGGAATTACACAGTGGTGATGGATGCACAACTCTGAATATACTGAAAATTACTGAATTGAATTTTAAAGGGTGACCTTTATAATACATTAATTATATCTCAATTTTTAAAAAATTGTTTTACTTGAGTATAGTTGACACACAATGCTACATTAATATCAGGTGTACAACAGTGATGGAACAAATTTATACACCATGCTATACTCACCACAAGTGTAGCTAACGGTCTGTCACCATACAATACTATTACAATACCATTGACTTACCCCCATGCTGTGCCTTTTATTCCCACAACTTGTTCATTCCATACCCGGAAGCCTGTATCTCCCACTCCCTTTCACTGATTTTGTCCACCACTCATCTTCTTCCCCTGTAGAAACCATCAGTTTGTTCTCTGTATTTATGGGTTTCTTTCTCCTTTTTTGATTGTTTATTAATTTGTTTTTTTAGATCCACATATAAGCGAAATCATAAGGTATTTGTCTTTCTCTGACTTATTTCACTTAGCATTATACCCTCTAGATCCATCCATGTTGTCACAAATGGCTGTATCTCAATTTTTATGTTTATTTTTTTTTTATTTTTATTTATTTATGATAGTCACACACAGAGAGAGAGGCAGAGACATAGGCAGAGGGAGAAGCAGGCTCCATGCACCGGGAGCCCGACGTGGGATTTGATCCCAGGTCTCCAGGATCATGCCCTAGGCCAAAGACAGGCGCTAAACCGCTGCGCCACCCAGGGATCCCTGTATCTCAATTTTTAAATAAAATAAGATTAATTGCAGCATGGAGTTTGAAACCACATTGGTTGAACATTTTAAAAACTATTACATTAAAGTCATTGTTCCTATAAAAAAAAATCATGGTAGTAAATACAGACAAACTCTTTCAGGGAGTTTAACTGTAAAAGAAAGGAGAATTTTCCAGACTATCCCAGATAGGGGAGCTCTATCAAAGCAAAGATTGTGGGGTTATACATTTCCCTTATCATGTGTGCCTGGCCCAGGGTCTGGCAGGGTGGGCATCAGTAAATATTGAATGCATGAGTGACCACATGAGAAAGTAACAAAGAGTTATTAAACAGTTGCTGTATAAGAAAGTCTTTCCTTCACATCAGCCCTGGTAGTCAAGAAGTAATTACAGCCACATCACCCTCACTTGTAAAGTAAAATGATATCCAGTCAGAAGTTCACAAACTAGCTGGAAGAGCAGGAGCATAAATACAAACAAAGCAACTAAAAAGCAATCTGATAGCATAGTACATAAATTGGGAATAATAATAGTACCTACCTCATAAGATTATTTTGAATCTTAAATGAAAAAAATGCATATAAATTGCTTATTGCAGCATTCAAGACAGAAAATACTCAGCAAATTATATTTATCTACATATAATAAATTTTTTAAACACAAATTTACAAATGTATTTATACTGCTTTGTTCCAAAAGGATTTGTGGTGACAGGTATACCATTTTTCTCATTATTTCTACAGATCCCAATATATAGCTCCTTTTCCTTCCCTGCCTCTGATATATATGCTGCATTCCCCAGCTGCATTGCAAAATGGACCCCAGAACAACTTATTCACACCTCATCAAAGGAACTTGATTTCTCCTCTCCTGAGAGGTGAGTGAATTTTTGATAAGAAGAAATAGAGAGTTGTACGTCTGCTAACTGGCTTGTCATTTCTCTCTTTCCTTTATTGGAGGAAGAAACTAGAGACAGGGAAAGAGCTTTGATCTCCTGTTACAACCCCTGGGAACTCCAGGATTCTATGAAAACATTTTTTTTTATATATATAAGATAGGAAACTAGAACTTTTACTGCTATCAAAAGGGTAGCTTCTGTGGAAAGAACACTTATCTCTTTTCCTCAAAGGCTTTTAACTTTTATCCCTAAAATCAGTAATCAGCTGTCTGAGATCTTTCCCTTTCCAAATATAGGAACCAGGATATTTTATAAAAAGCAACTGGCCCATCCAATTGCTTCCCCATGCCAACCATGGACATGCATATGGATATCAGGGCTAGAACATATTCCATTCTCTCAAAAGGCAAGGTCTAGGAATAACATTGCTACTTTCACCCCACTTCCTTCCAGGCCCTAGTGCCATTTGTCATCCCCCTGCCTCCACCATTCTTTCCTGTGTCTATCTCTCTACTTCAGGAATAAGGTAAAGGATCTTCCCCTACCACAGCCATTCCTACAGCAGCAATTATGAGTAGTCCAGAAAGACACTCTCTATACCACTTAGCCACTCAAAGGCCCATTTCAACGCTCTGTAGCTCTTTACTTGCTTACCACATGAAAAATGCCTCTGCCCTCCGCATAAAGGGATCCCATGTGTCTGCCAAATCCTAGATCACAGGCTAAAATAGTTGTTCTGTTATCTATTTTATGGGTGTTACTTTGACCATAGCCAATCCATGACACATGGGTAGGATAGGGTACTGGTACAAGGATAGAAATATAGGTTGATAATGAAGACACTATTTAGTAATTGTAAAAGTTAAGTTTAGTGGTTTGGTTTTTGTCCACATAAAAATGTCCCTGTTCCAGGGGCACCCAGGTGCCTTCAGCTCCAGTCATGATGCTAGAGTCCTGGGATCAAGCCCCACATTGGGCTCTGTGCTTAGTGGGGAGCCTGCTTCTTCCTCTCTGTCTGCCCTTCTCCCTCATTCATGTTCTCTGTCTCTGTCTCTCTCTCTCTCTCTCAAATAAATAAATAAAATCTTTAAAATATATATATCCCTGTTCCCACTTCAGAAGGACCATATCAAAATGACATTCTGATCCAGCTAGCCATCTAAGGCTAACCAAATTGTGGTATATTCATATAATGAAATGACACTCAAAAACTTTGCAAAAGGCAATACTGATATACAACAAAAAAACCTCAAAATAATTATGTTGAGAGAGAAGCTAGACAAAAGAGGGTCCCGTGTATCTGATTCCATTTATATAAAATTCTAGAAAATTCATACTAATCTATAGTGACAGAAAGCAAATCAGTAATTGTCTAGGGATAAGAGAAGATGAATAGAACAAGAAAAGGGAGGAATTATGAAGAACAAGAAGAAACTTTTAAGGGTGATAGATATGTACATAATCTTAATGTTTTAATGGCTTCTTTAGATGTGCACATACGTCAAAACTCAATATTGTGGCACAAAATTATGCTATAATTAGACCAAATAGTTTTGGTACTTCTCCAATAAAGGGTTATTTGGTCAATAATTTTTCAGTCACAATAAAAAATTATAACGCAAAGAAATACCTCATATTGTATACTTTAAATATGTGAAATTTATTATAAATTGATATACCTCAGTAAAGTAGTTTTCAGACATTTCTACTGCAGAAGCCTTTTATACTCTTAAAAATTATTGATGACCTCAAAGAGGTTTATTTAGGTAAGTTGTACCTATTTTTACCATATTAGAAATTTAAACTGAGGGCAGCTCTGGTGGTGCAGCAGTTTAGCACCGCCTGCAGCCTGGGGTGTGATCCTGGAGACCCGGGATCAAGTCCCACATCAGGCTGATCAAGTCCCACATCGGGCTCCCTGCATGGAGCCTGCTTCTCCCTCTGCCTGTGTCTCTGCCTCTCTCTCTCTCTGTCTGTCTGTCTCTCTCTCTGAATGAATACATAAAATCTTAATTTTTTTTTAATTTTTTTTAATTTTTATTTATTTATGATAGTCACAGAGAGAGAGAGAGAGAGGCAGAGACACAGGCAGAGGGAGAAGCAGGCTCCATGCACCGGGAGCCTGACGTGGGATTTGATCCCGGGTCTCCAGGATCGCGCCCTGGGCCAAAGGCAGGCGCTAAACCACTGCGCCACCCAGGGATCCCAATTTTTTTTTTAATTTACTCTCTCTCTCTCTCTCTGAATGAATACATAAAATCTTAATTTTTTTTTAATTTAAACGGAGAACATTTTTTTCAAGTTTTATTTATTGCTTTCAGAGAGAGAGGGAGAGAGCATGTACGAGTGGGGAGAGAGGCAGAGGGAGAAAATCCTCCAGCAGACGACTCCCCTCTGAGTGCGGAGCTCCACACAGGGTCAATCTCACAACCCTGAAATCACAACCTGAGCTGAAATCAAGAGTCAGATATTTAATCAGCTGAGCCCCCAGCACCTCTAAACTGAGAACATTTTAAAATATAATCACAAAATCAGTTTATCTGTACATCAACAGTGAATAAACCAAAATGAAATTGAGAAAGCAATTACATTTACAATAGCATCAAAAAGAATAAAATGCTTAAAAATAAATGTAAGTGAAAAAGACCAAAACTTATTCTCTGAAAACTACAAAACATTGTTGAAAGAAATTAAAGAAATTCTAAATAAATGGAAGGACATCCCACGTTCACAGATTGCAAAACTTAATATGGCCTAATTCCCCAAAACAGTCTGTAAACTCAACACACTTTCTATCATAATCCCTGCTTGATTTTCATGAAAATGGGCCAGCTCGTCCAAAAATTCATATGGAAATTCAGAGGACACAGAATAGGCAGAAGAATGAAGAAGAAATGCCTAATTTCAAAACTTAACACAAAGCTACAGTAAACAGTACAGTGTGCTACTGGTATAAGGAAAAGAATGTGTATTCAAGTGCATATGGAATATTCTCCATAATAAATCACATATTAGGCCACAAAACAAGTCTCAACAAATTTTAAAAGATTGAAATCATATATATCTTTTCTGACCACAACACTATGAAACTAGAAGTCAACCACAAGAAAAAATCCGGAAAGAGTACAAAATAACATGCTGCTAAACAATGAATGGGTCAACCAAGAAATCAAAGAAGAAATCAAAAAGTATGTGGAGAGAAATGAAAATGAAAACACAATGGTCCAAAATCTTTGATGCAACAAAAGCTGTTCTAGAATGGACATTGATAGCAATACAGGCCTCCCTCAAAACAAGAAAAATCTCAAAAAACCTAACCTTGCACCTAAAGGAGCTCGAAGGGGACACCTGGGTGCTCAGAGGTTGAGCGTCTGCCTTCGGCTCAGGGTGTAATCCCAGGATACTGGGATCAGGTTCCTGACTGGGAGCTTACTTCTCCCTCTGCCTATGTCTCTGCTTCTCTCTGTGTGTTTCCCATGAATAAATAAGTAAAATCTTTAAAAATAAATTAAATTAATTAATTAATTAAATAATCTAAATACATAAATAAATAAATGAGCTCTAAAAAGAAGAAAAAACACAGCCCAAAACCAGCAGAAGGAAGGAAATAATAAAAATTACAGCAGAAATAATTGACATTGAAACTTAAAAAAAAAAAAAAAAAAAAACAATAGAACTGATTAGTGAAACCAGGAGCTATTTCTTTGAAAAAAATAAAAAATCAACAGAATTGATAAACCTCTAGCCAGACTCATCCAAAAAAGAGAAAGGACTCAAACAATATCACAAATGAAAGAGGAGAAATAATAACCAACACCACAGAAATACAAGCAATTATAAGAAAATATTATGAAGGGACACATGGGGGCAGCCCGGGTGGCTCAGTGGTTTAGTGTTGCCCTTAGCCCAGGGCCTGATCCTGGAGACCTGGGATTGAGTCCCACGTCAGGCTCCCTGCATGGAGCCTGCTTCTCCTTCTGCCTGTGTCTCTGCCTCTCTCTCTCTCTCTTTTCTCTCTCTCTCTCTCTCTCTCTGTGTGTGTCTCTCATGAATAAATAAATAAAATCTTAAAAAAAAAAAGCGTACAACTCTTGATCTCAGCTCAGGTCTTGATCTCATGGTCATGAGTTCAAGCCTCACATTGGACTCCACACTGGGCATGGAGCCTACGTAAAAAATAAAAAGAAGGGAAAAGAAATAAAAGGCATTGAATGTTCATATATTGGAAGAATAAATATCGTTAAAATGTTTATACTACCCAAAGCAATCTACACATTTAATGCAGTCCCTATCAAAACACCAACAGCATTTTTCACAGAACTGGAACAAACAATCCTAAAATTTTTATGGAACCATAAGAGACCTGAAAAGCCAAAGCAGTCTTGAAAAAGAAAAGCAAAGCTGAAAGCATCACAGTTCTGGACCTTCAAGTTATATTACAATCTGTAGTAATCAAAACAGTATGGTACTGGCACAAAAATAGACACATAGGTGAGTGGAACAGAGTAGAAAACCCAGACACAAACCCACAGTTATATGGTCAGTTAATCTGTAACAAAGGCAAGAATATGCAATGGGAAAAAAAGCAGTCTTTTCAACAAATGGTGTTGGGAAAACTGGACAGTAACATGCAAAGAATGAAACTGGACCACTTTCTTACACCATACACAAAAATAAACTCAAAATAGATTAAAGACCTAAATGTGGACCTGAAACCATAAAAATCCTTGAAGAGAGAACAAGCAGTAATAATTTCTCTGACATCAGCTATAGCAACATCTTTCTATATATGTCCACTGAGGCAAGGGAAACAAAAGCAAAAATAAACTGTTGGGATTACATCAAAATAAAATCTTGGGGATCCCTGGGTGGCTCAGTGGTTAAGCACCTGCCTTCAGTTCAGGGCATGATTCTGGAGTCCCGGGATCGAGTCCCACGTCAGGCTCCCTGCATGGGGCCTGCTTCTCCCTCTGCCTGTGTCTCTGCCTCTCTCTCTGTCTCTGTCTCTCTCTCTCTCTGTGTCTCTCATGAATAAATAAAATCTTTTTTAAAAATAAATAAAATAAAATCTGCACAGCAAAGGAAACAACCAACAAAACTAAAAGACAGCCTACTGAATGGGAGAAGACATTTGCAAATGACATACAATAAAGGGTTAATATCTAGAATATACAAAGAATTTATACAACTCAACACTCAAGAAAACAAAAACTTCAGTTAAAAAATGAGCAGAAGGCATGAACAGACACTTCTCCAAAGACTTGCAGGTGGCCAACAGACACATGAAAAGATGCTCAACATCACTCATCATCAGGGAAATGCAATCAAAACCATAATGAGATATTACCTCACACTGTCAGAATGGCTAAATCAACAGCACAAGAAACAAATATTGGCAAGGATGTGGAGAAAAAGAACCCTCGTGCACTGTTGGTGGGATTGCAAACTGGTGCAGCCACTATAGAAGACAACGTGGAGGCTCCTCAAAAGTTAAAAATAGAACTACCCTATGATCAAGGAATCGCACTACTGGCTATTTCCCCCAAAGAATACAAAAACACTAAATCAAAGGGCAAATACCCCATGTTTATTGCAGCATTTATATACAAATAGGCAAACTATGGAACCTGCCCAAGTGTCCATTGATAGACGAATGGATAAAGATACGGGGTTGTGTATGTATATATACACACACAATGGAATATGATTCATCCATTAAAAAGAATGAAATCTTGCCAGTTGGAACAATATGGATGGATCTAGAGTATATAATGCTAAGCAAAATAAGTCAGAGAAAGACGAAATAACGTATTTCACTCCTATGTGGACTTTAAGAAGCAAACAAAGCAAAGGGGAAAAGAAAGAGACAAACCAAGGAGCAGACTCTTAACTATAGAGAACAGATGGTCACCAGAGGGGAGGTGGGTGGAAGTGTGGGTGAGATAGGTGATGGGGAGTAAGAGTACACTTATCTTGATAAGCACTGAATAATGTATGCTATATCACTCTTATACACCTGTAACTAATATAACACTGTATTTTAACTGCACTGGAATTAAAATTTTAAAAGAGAGAAAAATAAAGGAGAGTGGGTAAAACTGAAGGCAAGATTATTTGGAAAATAGTTGTAATCTAAGCAAGAATTCATGAAGCCAGCACTATGGTAATGGGGATGGATTTGCAGTACCATGTTAGGAGCGTTATTGGTTGATCATCATATTAGGGGTTTTCTCATTGGTTCGGAATTTATTTTGGCCCCATTTATTTCTGACAGAAATAGTGCCACAAGAAGTCAGGCATTACGTCATGAAGAGCATGTGCAGAATATCCGCCGATTTCATGAATCCCTGCAGCAGGGAGAGGCAGTTTTGCCACGTGATGACAAACTGACCACACTGCCTTTGTCCTCCCGTACTTCCATTCTGACTTCTCTCAGGTAAGGCCCTGTGCTGGGAAAAGACACAGGAAACCATAGTGAAGCGAGCACAAGGTAAAATGGCCAGTGGCAACCTGCAGTACTGCCCTTCTACCAGCTACCACTGCCCTGGGAGGTTGAGGGGGCTTTTGTCTATGTAAGTGTTGAGCTGGACCCTGGAACCTCTCAGGATTCCTCATAGGTAAATCTTTTTCAACCTTGGGGCCTTCCGTTCCTTCACAGGTTTCTATTACTGATCCACCTATTAACACAGGAACTTGAGGTTATCCACCAAACTTAATAACCACCCTCACATCTATACTGCTTCATATCTACTTTAAATTTACAGAACCTCATCCTGCCCACCATCTTTCTTCACACAACCACTGAATTCTTCCAGACCAGCATCTGTCCTATTAATGTTCCCCTGTCTCTTTCTTAATTTAGTCAGCATCTGAGCCAGAGAAGCACTGTGAGAATTGAAGGGGCCGTTGTAGATCATGTGAGTTAGCCCCTGGGTTATCTAGTAAGAAGTGTGGTGCTGTGAAAAGGTTTTAGGTTCCAATCCTGGCTCTGCCATTCCTAGAGGAGGAGATAGCCTGTTGCCAGATAATTATAATGATGTGGGATAAGAGCTGCAGATTTTGAGAGGAAGCTCAAGGCTGTGTTCCTCAACCATAACTTCAGAGAAGTCAGTTGAAGGAAATGACTGAATAAAAGGCTGGCTGATGTTTAAGAAAATCACTATAACCATCAGTTACTGGTTTCAGTTGACGATATATAATGGTTTACTGATGTCATTGTCCATGCCTACAAATAATTTATTTTTGAATAAAAAGACATTTGTACATTCCTGATAACTGAGTGCAAGAGCCATGTACCAATGTACTGCTTTCAACTTAAATCACTGAGGCATTTTTACTACTATTCTATTAAAATCAGGATTTTAGTGTTTGCCATCACCAGATGAAAAGTTAAGCAGCCTTTCTGTGGAGAGTAAGAATAATTGTGTACAAAGTAGAAAAAATATCCAATTATGTGACAACCTTTGTGTAATAAAAATTTGTTTAAAATTAAAAAAAAAAAAAAAAGATCTGCAGATTTTCTGGCCAAGGGTAGATGGAAGAATGAGGAACATTCTAAGTTGGTCATGGGAAGCTTTAAAGAAGTCACACTTGAACTGGTCTTTGAAGGAGCAGGTCAACAAACATGAAGGACATTCTATGCAGAAAACATGCTAAGACCCAGAGGCATGAAACATCACATCAAGTTTGATGGAATACTAGCAATACACTTAGGCTGCAGCCAAGCCTAAGATGCAAAGAGCAGAGGGCCTAGTGTTGGGCATCTAACTCTTGGTTTTGACTCAGGTCATGATCTCTTGGATTATGGGATGGAGCCCCCCATGTTCAGGCTCCGCGCAGGTAGGGAGGCTGCTTGAGATTTTCTTGAGATCCTCAAGATGCCCCTCACCCCACTCACATGTGCTGCCTCTCTCTCTCTCTCTCTCTCTCTCTCTCTCTCTCACTCAGAAATATGAATGGATGGATGGATGATGTAAAAAGAGCAGGGCAAATTCTATAGGGTCATCTTATATGAGCCTTAAATTTCAGCTAAGAGTTTGGACTTTTAGAACAAATGATTCTCAAGTGAATAGCGATGGGCGAGGGGAGGAAGAGTGTGTAAAGTTTGAGGAAAAAATATTTGACAGATTTTATATTTGGAAAAAACTAACTTATCACTTGTTTTCATAAAGCAAAGTCAGAAAAGAATTGGCAAAATATTTTTTATTGGTGGGACATGGGTTGTTCAAACTTTTATATTACAAGGAAGTGGTATGTTAAGATTCTCATTTTGATTCTCAGCTAGAGACTGGAGGCCATTTAAGTAAAACCATTAACAGTGTGGCCGCATTTTATTGGGTCATTCACAAAACATATTTTAGAATTCACTGAGAAAAGAGAGAAACTCTTCCTGCATCCTAGAGCAGTTTCTCTCAGTGTCAACCTTATTGACATTTAGGCCAGATATTTTGTTGTAGGGGGCCTGTCATATGCATTATAGGATATTTAGCATCCTTAGCCTCTATCCACTGAATACCAGAAGCACCCCTCCCCTGATTGTGACAACCAAAAATGTCCCCACACATTGCCAAAAGATATCTTGGGGCCAAATTGCCAGGCTGTGTAAACCACTGCCTTAGACCACTGGTTCTCAAAATTTAGAATGTATCAGAATCACATGAAGAGCTTGTTAAAAACATCTGTTGCTGGACCCACCCCTACAGTTTCTGATTCAGTAGGTCTAGGATAGTGCCTGAACATTGGCATTTCTACTAAGTTCTCAGATGATGCTGATGCTGCTACACCATAACCAGGTTTTTAAAACTGCTGGTAGATGAATTCCCTACCAAATGAAGATAAACAAGATACCAATTTTGCATTACTTCCTTGGGTTCACAGAGCCCTAAAATAGTGCTTCATTTGAATCACAGCAATCCTCTGAGGCCTACAGAGCAAATATTAGTAAACATTTTCACAGATGAAGGAAGGGCACCTGGGTGGCTCAGTTGGTTCAGCGTCTGCCTTCGGCTCAGGTCATGATCTCGGGGTCCTGGGATTGAGCCCCGCCCCGCATTGTGCTCCCTGCTCAGTGGGAAGCCTGCTTTCCCTTCTCCCTCTGCCCCTTACCCCTGCTCATGCTCACACTCTCTCTCTCTCTCTCTCTCTCTCTCTCGCTCTCAAATAAATAAATAAATCTAAAAAAATTAAAAACCTCTTCACAGATGAGAAAATTGCAGCTTCGTGTTAATAGGTTCTATATCCAGAATCTCTGACACGGCCAGTTGGTTTTGCATATTTTCTTAAGTTTTGCCAAGTTTACAGTTGTTTGCATGTTCCTGCTACAGGTGGCATGTGGCATATACCCAGATGTAGACACCTATGTAAATCCACTGTGATTTGAGAGAGTCATGGTTTCTATTGACAGATTAAGGATCAGCTCTGTGTACTCTCATGTAATTAGATTTGACTGTAGAACATACAGACTGTTCCTAACAAAAGGAGAGAAAAACTGAGTTTACTTCACAGGTATTAAGAGTCCATGTTGTACCAGTTGTACCAGGCACACTGAGTGTACCAGAGAAGTAGAGAAATTTGAGATACTGTCTTCCATTACCAAATGCTCATGGCCTAGTTTGGGAAACTGACACATAATGAGAAAACTAAGCAGAAATCTAAGACAAAATGTTGATGGAGATGCCAAGAGTAAAGGAGTTTAAGAGAGAGGTCATCCAATGACTTGGGTTGATAGAGTTTTGAAAAGGAGAAATATTAAGAGAGAGAGAGATATGAGTACTTTAAAAGTAGCACAGGGACACAGCAAGGGGAGTAGCTTAAAATAAGGTTCCAGCATTCAGAGGTATGAGGCAGAAATGAACCCAGTTGGGGGAGGGCCCATCTATTATCATGGAGAAAGCACAGTAGATACAAAGGAATCAGCGCAGAGCTTACAGTACATCAAGGGAAACAGATGTGATTGAAGCATACAGAACTGTGGAGCACAAAGGGGGACCTCTTAAACCAATTTAGAAGGATCCCTGGGTGGCGCAGCAGTTTGGCGCCTGCCTTTGGCCCAGGGCGCGATCCTGGAGACCCGGGATCGAATCCCACGTCGGGCTCCCGGTGCATGGAGCCTGCTTCTCCCTCTGCCTGTGTCTCTGCCTCTCTCTCTCTCTCTCTCTCTCTCTCTCTCTCTCTGTGACTATCATAAATAAAAAAATAAAAAAAAACCAATTTAGAGGTTCAGGGAAGACTTGCTAGAAGAGGTCACTTACTTGAAGGATCGGGAATGGTTATGAGTTAGCAAAGGTCAGTGTTAGTCCAGAGTAAGGCCTTCCTCCTTCAAGAGTAAGAGGATATGAAGACTAGACCTGAATGGTAACCAAGAATGTGGGGTTTTTGCTGGACATCAGAAGAGAAATCTCAGTAGCCAGAGGAAAGGAGGGGAAAGTTGTCCCCAGCAGCAGGATTATAGTCAAGTAAAGGATGAATTAGTGGATTGGAGAGGGTAGGGTCCTAGTGTTAATAGACCAAGTGAGAAATACTAATTCCTAGCTCAAGCAGTAGAATGCCAAGGAAATGTAAAAGATGCTTGTAAAGCCAGTGAATAACCATTTTGTCCTCTTTTCCCTTTCTTTTTTTATAGGAAGAATCTGAATGAGTTAGATCAGATCCAGCAGTACTTCAGTCAGAAGCTCAGCAAGCCTTTACTTCCCCTCAGTCCTCAGACTCATACCATTTCACAGTATCAGGAGAGCCAGAAGGACCATCTTGGACCCAAAGACAGCAGCCTAGACCCTGAGAGCCAGTGCATCCTGGAGAAATCCAATAACCTGGTGTTGCAAGTCAGCTCCTTAATCACGGGTATGGCTCAGGGCCCCTTTTATTGAGGAGTTATGGTCGCTGGGTGCCTATTCAAAAACCATTTGAATGTCTGCCCTCAGACAAGCCCCTATGACAAATAGAGACCAACAGCTTTCACTATCTTATTTACTGTCTTCCTTTTGAAAGGATAGATTCAGGAGCATGGCACAGGAACATGTGAAGTGGAAAGAGCATTGAACTGAGAGACTGGAGACCTAAGTCAGGTCATTGGTGGTTTTCTGGCACAGGCTTACTATTTAACACCACTTACCCTTTCCCTTCTTGAGGTTTCCTCAAAAAAAAAAAAAAAAAAGTGAGAGCAGATTAGGTAAGTTCAGTAGCAGTTCTTGAATTGTGCCACTCTGTTTTCAGGAAAAAATCAACTACGGACATATTCAAAATTGTAATTCTCAGAAGGCAGAAGTCTGAATTTTTAGCAGGTACCTCAGATGACTCTAGATGTTGGTGTTCCACAGTCAACCCTTTGAAAAATCGCTTAAAGCAGTGGTCCTCAGTTTGGCTGCATATTGGAGTTTTTGAGGGAACTTTTCAAAATCCAGATGCCCAGGCTGTACCATCAGTTAGTTGCAATAGGATTTCCGAAGGTGGGACCCAGGCATCAGTGTTTTTCATAACTCCCCATGTAATTCCACTGAGCAGCCCAGACAGGCACTGCTGTAGAACAAGTATTTCTCAAACTTGCCTGAGCATAAAAATCACCAGAGTCCTGCTTCATTATATTGAATCAGAGTGTAGGGGTGGTAAGACCTGAGAACTACTATATCAGGCACAGTTTGGAGAATTGTGAGAAATCAATTAGACCAGTACCTCTAGTCATCACTTGGGTGTCATTTTGTTCAAGCAAAAGATGTATATTGTACACAAGGATGAATAAGTTCAGTTTTCTCTGTTTAAAGGGGAAAGAAGCCACCATGATTGATACTAGGTACAAACCTTCTTCCTATCCTCTCTCCCAGAGAGCTGACCAGTTGGTAGCTAGGGCTCCAAAGGTACATGCTGTATTTGGCTTCTTCTTCTTTTTTTTTTTTTTTTTTAAGATTTTATTTATTCATGAAAGACATAGAGAGAGCGCAAGAGGCAGAGACAGAGGCAGAGGGAGAAGCAGGCTCCACGCAGGGAGCCCGACACAGGACTCAATCCCAGGCCTCCAAGATCAGGGCTTGGGCCGAAGGCGACGATAAACCACTGAGCCACCCGGGCTGCCCCCTATATTTGGCTTCTACTTGCTTGAAAATATTCAGTCATCTATTTATTGAGCACAACTATGCCAGGCACTTTGTGTTACTAGTTCCAGGAGGATAAAGTGGTGGACAAGACAGGAATTGTCTTTGCTTTTCTCAAGCGTACATTCTATAGTCAACTGAAGAAACTGCTTTGAGGTAGAGGTAAAGCAAATAGGGAACCCTTTAAATCAGTATATTAAAAGAGGAGAGAGAAGAGAGTGAAAGAGAAGAAAACAGTTTAAATAAATAAACTCCCCCAGCCTCCATCACATCTCAGTACACTTTTGAAGAAGTCATTAGACAAATAGATAAGAGTAACGCTTGACAGTAAGTTACTAAGTGGGGATCTCATTTATGCTACATCTATATACCAAGTCCTTTACTGGGCCCTAAAAATGCAACATGAATCAGACACATGGTCTCTGCCTTTGAGAAGCTCACAAGTCTGATGGGGGAAACACACACAATAACATCTTAAGTGCTTCCTTCTAGAACAATACTATAGAGCCATCTCATCCAGCTGATGCACCTGAGAAGGCTTCCTGGAGGAGGTTATAGTAGAGCAGGGCCTTGAAGGATGGGCTGATTTATAAAAAGCAAAAAGAATGTTCCAAGACAGAAAGGATAGTTCAGGCCAAGAGATCAGGATTAATTAACCTGCTTCCTGGTTCCTGTTCCTGTTTGCAGGTAGGGATGTTCCATTTTCATACATCTATATTCCTCTTTGAAACTTGAAAATTGTTAATGTATTAAATTTAACCAGTACCTCCTATAGGCTGAAGACTCCATTACATGTTATGAGGGAGATGTGACTCCACACTCCAGGAGTCATATTTGCCTCCCAATTCATAACTTTCTTTTCTTAAATAACCATGCAAACAAGCCATTTACTAGGCCTGTTTATTAACTTATTCCCTCCCATTTAATTGCAAAACAATTTGAAGTGACTGGTAGCTTCCATTTATTGTTTTGTTTTGTTTTGTTTTAAAGATTTTATTTATTTATTCATGAGAAACAGAGAGACAGAGACACAGGCAGAGGGAGAAGCAGGCTCCATGCAGGGAGCCCGACGTGAGACTCGATCCTGGGTCTCCAGGATCACACCCTGGGCTGCAGGCGTCGCTAAACCACTGTGCCACCAGGGCTGCCCCATTTATTGTTTATACATGTGCCATACCACATACAGCCATTTATCTCATGTATTCTTTACCATAACCCTGTGCAAAGGATGGTGCTAATCACATTTTAAAGATAAACAGGTTCAGGGACACCTGGGTGGCTCAGCGGTTGAGCATCTGCCTTTGGCTCAGGGTGTGATCAAGTCCTACATTGGGCTCCCTACGAGGAGCCTGCCTCTCACTCTGTCTATGTCTCTGCCTCTCTCTGTGTGTCTCTCATTAATAACTAAATAAAATCTTTAAAAAAATAAAAATAAAAAATAAATAAAGATAAACAGGTTCAGAGAGGATAGTTTACTCATGACCACAGTCGATAAGTGACAGTAGAGATTTGAACCCATGACTGACCAACTCCAAAAGTCTCTGCTCTTTCCACATACCATGCTGCCTACATTTTATCTGTAAACCTCCCCTCCCTTACCATCTGGGTGATAGATTACTTGCTTTTATTTTCCAAGTAAGATATATAGTTCTAATAACTGTCATCAAATACATAAATAAGTAGATTCTCATTTTGATTTTTAATATAGGTAATTACTGAAGTAAATGGAAGCATGAACATGCCCACCAGGACTCCTAACTCCCAAGAATTCCTGAGCATGAGCAGATAGTCTCTGAAAGCATTTCCACAGATGTAACTACAACTATAAACAGATAGATTTTGGTCCTCTGATGTTAGAATAAAGTGCTAGAAATTGTATTGCCTTGAATATAGTTTCACTGACTCGGGTGGACTAACTATCTTTAAGATTTGTTCAAAATCTGATTGTAAGAATACATCCGAATCTAGAGCCTAGCATGGGAAATTGAATGGTGTGTGCCTACTTTGTAGTAAGAGTGATATCTGTTGCTATTCAGATCTGCAGACTATCACCAGGAATTCTCAAGCATCTTTGAGTTCTCATCGAGCCAGGAGTAGAAGTGAAGAGGTTCACACCCTACCAGATGCTCAGGATACTGTGGCCATGCAGGAACGAAGCACAACTCCAGACCTGCCATTGGCAAGACCTCCGGATGAGGGCAGAAACTCCCCAACTCCCCTTACTCTTGAGGAGACTTCAGGCAGAAGAGGAGTGCTCCATGAATCCCTGGGGTACACAGTACCCATTACAAGGATGCAGAGCAGTGAGGAAACTGAGGCAGGCCCAGCCTACAGTGATGAGGACTATGAAGAAGACATCATTGAGCCCAGGACCCTCAATGACATCACCACTGTGACAGACAAAACTAGCCCTTGGTCCAGTTTCATGTCAGACACAAATGAGATCAGCCTTCAGCCTGATAAGGTATATAGGGAAGACCCCTCTAGTCCTTCAAAGCCTTTCCCCAGAGAGGAGCTAAAGGGCAAGAGTAGCCCTCTCTCCAGCGCAGGAAGAGGGGTCAACCCCCACCTGCTTAGGCAGGATTCTCCTAGCCAAAGTCTTATTGCTTATGAGGTCAAAGCCTCTCATGCCAGGGATGGAGAGCCTGCTTCAGCGAACCCTCAGGTCATCACACCAGTGACGCCCTCAGGAGCCCAAGAGAGCAACGCCTCTGTTGGATTGAGCTCACCAAGAGCAGATCAGGACCAGGAGCCCAAGCCAGAGGCCCAAACTGAGAATGAAGCTGCCTCCAGTGAACTAAGTGACTCTGCTGATAGCTTCGAGAAATTCCCTCTCCACTTACCCTCCCAGAGCAGAAAGGAAAGTCATCGGGAGCTACTCATCAACTGCCCTGACATCAGGCAGAAGCAGGCAACATCTGGATCAGAAGTGTCCACAAGGCAGAGCCTCCTGTATCCTTTGGTATTTCCCATATTTCCCACAAGTAGTCCCTTAAGCCATTTCTAGGCATTTTGGATGCTGGCACTTAGGCTAGCCTGGTGTGTGAGTGTGAGCAGTGGCCTCCCTCATGTAATGCACTGGAATATATAGGAAGTCCCTTCCTTCAGAAGACTTGCCCATGCTAATAAGGTGCTGTGATGCTATTAACACCCACCGTCTGAAGCATCATGCTTTGAATTGGGTTTAAGTGCTAGTAGCACATTCATTAGCATAGCCCCACATGATTTACTGGATCAATCTATTGGGTATTTTACACTTGAAGGCAGAGTTCTGGATGTAAGGAATGAGACCTTTAATCGCAGGTGAAATAGAAGTAGGGGGTGCAGAGAGGGGAAAGGAGAGTAAATGCTCACTGACTGAGCATTTACTATGTGCCAGGCACTTCACATACCTAAGTCTTGAAGGTCGGTATCATCATTTCTATTTTGCATGTAGGGCAACTGAGGCTCAAAGAGTGATCTGCCTAACAGTTTTTTTAGAAAAAAAACAATGAGAGAGAAAGTGGACACAGTTGAAATGCACTTGCCCAATTCGCCCCACCCCCAAAATGGCAGTGTTAATGGGGGGAAGGGACACCTGACATTCCCCCTCTTCCTGCTTTGAAGCATAGATGGACATGTAATGAGAAAAAGAAACCAGCTAGGACCATCGACAGCCCTCACATCTGTTGCCTAACTGGCTGATCAGATCAGCTCACCTGACATCCCAACAGCAAGCAGGAGTTACTGTGCAGCTGCTGGTGAAGGAGTCTGTTTTACTGAAGAGGCCAGGGGGCCTGTTTGTGACCCTTGCAGACTCAGCTTCTTATTACTTGTGTGACATCAGATCTATAATTTAACCCTTCTGAGCCTCAGATTCTTCACCTGTAAAGTGGAGGCAGTTGCCCACCTTACCCTACCAGACTGTACATGCCCCAGGTAAGTCAGGGACCTTGTTTTATTCTGTGTCCCTGGAACCAGACATTGCACAGAGAAGGGATTAGTAAATCTAGATTGAATAGAACTATCATAATTTCACAGAATTCTTGAGAAAATCCAATCAAATTGATTCTTGAGGAAATTAAGTGAGGTGGAAACATTTTTACTCACTACACAAATGTGATTCGTGTTGCAGGGCAGAGAGAAACTAAAAGGTAGGGGTGAGGGATCAGGAGACCGAAACCATGGAATGGCTAGAGGGGGAGCACTGGAAGCACACTGCCTGCAGCAGAGATCCTTCCTGCCTCACTAATCCTGGCTTCTGATATTGTTGCCTTTACAGGCAATTTAGTCATGCTCAGAATGTATGTCTGTGCTGGAGCAGTCACATGTGCCCAGATCCTAAGGGCAATGCTCTAATTCAGACCTTGCCAAGTATTCGTTCTTCAAAAAAATGGGTATTGCCAGGCTGTGTGCTGCTACTGAAGATTTAAATTAGACCTTACCTCAAGAAGTTCCCCTTTTTTTTTTTAAGAGTTTATTCATTTATTCATGAGAGACACACACACAGAGAGAGAGGGAGGGAGGCAGAGACACAGGCAGAAGGAGAAGCAGGCTCCACGCAGGGAACCCGATGTGGGACTCGATCCCAGGAGTCCAGGATCACGCCCTGGGCCTAAGGCAGGTGCTCAACTGCTCAGCTACCCAGGGATCCCCAAGAAGTTCCCATTATGAAGCAGGGACAGGCAACGATACAGTTTATTGTTTTATATATTTTTTTAATTTTATTTATTTATTCATGAGAGACCCACAGAGAGAGAGAGAGGCAGAGACAGGCAGAGGGAGAAGCAGGCTCCACGCAGGGAGCCTGATGTGGGACTTGATCCTGGGTCTCCAGGATCATGCCCTGGGCTGAAGGCGGCACTAAATGGCTGAGCCACCCAGGCTGCCCCAGTTTATCATTTTAATTGCTGTGATGAAACATGGACAGAATGCTAGGGAGCAAGAGGAAAAAGCTGCTGTAACACTGTTTAGAGGTATCCCAGCAAGAGAGACCATAGAACTGGACCTCAAAGATGAATAGCATTCTGTAGGTAGAGATGAGAAAAAGTTCTAGTCATAGTGAATTGTGTTTGCAGAGGCATAGCCATGTGAAAGAGCCTGGCCTGTGGGCAGCAGTTTACTCTGGTTAGAGCCCAGGGGTATGTGGGATGGCAAGGCAGGGCTACATCTTAAAGAGCCTTTTATGCCTGGCTAATGTGCTTGGACTCTAAACTTCAGGGTCCTTATCTTTAAGATAGAGGTACTAATAGTACTTCTCTTGTGGGGTGACTGAAAAATCAATCAACAGTATGAACTACCTAGCAAAGTGCCTGGTACCTAGTGTTCAGTAAATGATAACTGGTAAGCAAGAGTGTGATTGGTCATATTTACATATTAGAAGTCATAAATGCCTTGTAGAGGGTGGATTATGGATTAGATGAGGGGAGACCAGAAGCAAGGAGACGAGGTAGGAAACTTGCAATAATAATAAAAGGTGAAGAAATGTGACCCAAAACAGACTGCTTTATGATGAAGTGGAAGGGCATAGATTTGAAAGAATTAGCCACAGGAAAGAGAAAGAAGGAAATATAAAGTATGACTTAGAGATTTCTGTCACAGGTTGCTAGGTAAGTGAAGTCACTGACTGGATAGGGAACAGCACATAAAGATAGACAGTTTTGGGGGAAGGTACAGATTTCCATTTGGACATGTGTGCCTGTGAGACATCCAAGAGGAGGCCAACTATAAAGGTGGGGTGTCTCTGGAAACAGATCAGGGCAGTGGGAAGAACCTCAAAAGGGAGAACCACACACACAAGATGGAGCTCTAAGGATCACCAGCAGGCTTCAGAACAAGACATGGCCACAAAAGGTGGAGAAGAGCTGGGCAGAGGTGGAAAAGCAGGAGGGAGGCAACGTGGGAGCAGAATTTCAGGGAATAGTGGACAATGCTCTGACACTTCAGACAGGTCCAGTAAAATGTAGACTGGTTGGTGGCTTTAGCATTAAGGAGGGCAGTGCAGACGTGGGAACGGAAGGCAGACTTCAGTGGGGGGAGGGAACCAGAGTAGTAAACACAACAAGAATAGGCAACTTTTTCCCATTAAGCAGAGAAATAAGAATAGCTGACATTTAATGAGCACTTGATGTGTCAGGCATCATTCTAAGCACTTGCGTGTATAGAGTCCTGTAATCCTCAAAGGTACTGTTATTATATCTACTTTACAGGTGAAGAAATGGGTGCAAAAAATGAATTTTCCCAAAGTTACCGTCTAAAAAGTGACAAGTTACTGTGGGAGCAGTAAGGCAGGAGGTGATAGGTTGAGAGGGGGAGCTTAGTGCTTCAGACACACCTGTGACACCTCATAGCAAATCTTCCCCACAGCATCAGCTAACTGGCACAGTTCCCAGGAGTCAGAGCAGCAACAGCAACTAGGTCCTTCTTCACTTGGGCCTCTGAAGAAGGCTTAGGTAAAAGGGTCCTTCTCCAACATCTCCAACTCCAACACCACCTCTCTAGAAAAATCAAGGACTTGAACCAAAACAGGAAATGATGCATTTCATTTATTCAGTAGATACTTACTGAACACTTACTGTAATCCCAGGTACTCTGCTAGGTGACAGGAATATGACTATGAAAAAGATATCAATCATCTCTACTCTCCTGGAGTTCAAAGTCTAGCATGGAAGAGCAGTGATAAACCGATTTGAACCAGAATCCTATTTAGCTTATTGAATAGAAACAAAATTAAAACATCAAAATAGTCTCCTCCCAAACAGAATCAGTGCTTTGAATGAACAAATAAATATTTTTGGAACACTGTGTTCTCAGCACAGTACTGGGTATGTCAGGATACAGAGAAGTACAGGATGTGGTACTTGCCTTCCTAGGGTTCAGATATAGACTAGGTGGACCAGCTATTCCTACAGACAGCGCCTCATGTGTTGAGTCCTCATTCCTGGATGTTGGCAGAGAACAGCTGGGAGGACAAGCCCTCCTTCAGTGCCAGGCATCTTCCTCCAGCCTGAGACACTGCCTTTGGAGCCACCTTCTCACCCTGACCCTGTCTGACTTCTGACAGGTCAGTTTTGGGTCAGCAGGCCCTCAGCAAGTGTCACTGAAATGTTGCTACCTATCAGCATCATGCAGGGCTCTGGGAAGTAGTGAGGTAAATGAAGGAAACTACACTGTCCCTGCTGAGACAAATTGAGAGTCGTAGCAGAGTAAAACAAGTGTTAGCCTATGTTGCAGACTCTGGGGAAGAAGTCACCATAGGGCTGACGCTAGGAGAGGCTTTTAAGAGGAGAAAGGATTTTAACTGACCCTTGCAGAAAGTATAGACAGCAGTTTGTTAGAGTTGGGCAGGGTCTTCCAAGCAGAAGGCACCACTGGAGCAGAGGATTCCTGGGCAAGAATAAGCTGGACAAAATGAGTCAGGGTGACTAAGCCCAATGGAGATGCCAGTCTGGCAAAGGAGGGGGGGATTTCTAGGTATCTGTGCCCCTTAACTACCATATAGGCCGGAGTCCATTGTGGTGCCCAACTTCTTTTTGCCTCCCCAGCAATTGGAGGCCTCCTTGCGGATGCTCTCACTCTCTACAACTTTGCCACCACGAGCCACAACAGATGAGGTAAGATCAGCTGGCTGGCTCCCTCCTAGAGTCTTCGTCTCGTCCATGAAAGCATGGGCAGAATGTAGAGCTGCCCTGGGCCAGCTTCCTGAAAAGGCGGCAGCAGTGGTCACTCCAAATTTGTGCCGAGCACATTCTGGAGACCTAGCAGTATACCAGGAGTTCACCTAGGGGTGAACTAGGCACAAAATGAAGAGTAAGTGTGTTAAGAGCAGGGCATCATCAGCTAAGACAATATGCAGAAGAAACAGTGCAGAAACATTAAAAGTAGGACTTGGCCAAGAAATGAATACTGAGTGCTGTGGGAGCACCACTAAGCCAAGGTGGGCATGAGCAGAGAAAGGAAGCTTCAAATGGGAGATGCAGCCTCAGCACACAGTGGCTGATGAGTAAGGTCTGGAAGAGAAAAGTATCAGGGATATACCCACTTGTGTCACTATTCATCATTCAGCTGAGCTAGGTGGTTACAGATCCCAGCTCTCCTCCTCCTGCCTTGGCACAGCACCAGACCTTTCTTACAAGTGGCAAGAAAGCAATAATCTCTACTTCCATAATCATTCAGCATATATTTACAGAGTACCTATCCTGTGTCAGGCAATGTGCTAGGTTCTGAGCATACAATAGTAAATAAGACAGATTCCCTGTCTTTACGGAACACAAACAGTAAACAAAAAATATTTACAGGTTGTGATGAGTAACCAGATGTTCTGTTAAAGAACAGGTCTCTCTGAGAGGGCAGTGTTTAAGCTGAAAGATGATGCTCATGGTGGTGCTTGCTGGGCACTGTTCAAAGTACCTTGTATTAACTCTTTACATTTCAGCAACCTAATGATGTATATACTTTATCCCTATTTTAAGATGAAGAAACGGGATCCCTGGGTGGCTCAGTGGTTTGGCGCCTGCCTTCGGCCCGGGGCATGATCCTGGAGTCCCAGGATCGAGTCCCATGTCGGGCTCTCTGCATGGAACCTGCTTCCGCCTCCACCTATGCCTCTACCTCTCTCTCTGTGTGTGTCTCTCAGGAATAAATAAAATCTTTTAAAAAAAAAAAAAAAGAAGAAGAAACTGAGGCACAAAGAGGTTAAGTATTTTGCTGCAAGCAGGTGTTAAGTGACAGAGCCAAGATAGGAACCTAAGCAGTCTGGTTTCAAAATCTGTGTTCTTAACTACTGAGAAGGAACCAGCCATGTAAGAACTTGGAGATGAATATTCCAGGCAGAGAAAACAGCAAATGCAAAGGCCCTGAGGCTAAAAGAGTTTGGCATAATCTGACACAGAGCCATTGGCACTGGAACATAAAGAAGCTGGAGGGCCCAGGGCACACAGGACATGTAACCATGAAATAGTTTAGATTTTATTCTAAATGAAAGGATATTCTTTGAAGTCTGTTAAGCAGGGGAGTGAGCTTCATTTTAAATTTTGAAGAATTCACCCACGGTGCTCAATAGAATCGGCTGTCAGATTTTGCAGCATGATGGTCATAGGTGATCTTGAAAGAGTAATTACAGTAATGTGGAGAAAAGAACCGTAATAGTACCTATGTGCCAGGCACTTGTTCTAAATCCTAGGGGTGAACTGGACACAAAGCCCTTGCAACTTTTAAAAAAGCAAGATCATTTCAGAGAATAATACATGCTATGAACAAAATATATTAATTTATCAATTGTAATAGCAAACTCATGTTTAATGCTTATTATGCACCAGACATTAAGTATTTTCAGTGTAAACTCATTTAATTCTCCCAACAACCAATGAGATATCGTTACCTCATTTCATAGAAAGGAAAACTGAAGCTCAGAGGTTTTTTTTTTTTTTTTTAAGATTTAAAAATTTTTTTTTTAATTTTAGAGAGAGTAGGAACAAGAGAGAAAGCACGAGCTGGGGGTGGGGGATAGAGAAAGAAGCAGACTCCCCACTGAGCAGGGAGCCCAACACGACATTTAATCCCAGGACTCTGGGATCATGACCTGAGCTGAAGGCAGATGCTTAACTGACTGAGCCATTCAGGCAGCCCTCTCAGAATTTCCATATAAACAATCAGATATTATTCAATTTTACATAGAAACTAAGACACATAACTATTAAGTCACTTGCCCAGGGTCTCCCAAACAGTAAGTGATTTAAAACATATGACTTCAGACTCTATGCTTTCTATTTCACCATTTTAAAATCATGACCCTTTACTACTTTTCTAGCCCATTTGCCTTTATATGGGCTTCATTTTGCAATGAACATTTAAACATTTTTTATGCTTTTTTAAAGCCTATTTTGATGACCAATGGGATCAGTCCAGAAACCTCTTGAGAGCCTGGGGATATAGTCCTAAAGAAAAGCCGTCAGATATCTAATCCTTTTACTAATGTTCCTTCCCCCTCTCCCTCAACTTCTCTAGCACCATTTTCAGGACATCTCATTTATTTGGCACATGGATCAATCTAAGTTCTCACACATCTCCGTTTTTATCAGATCTGTAAATCCTTTCCTAGAGGAGGAAAGATGCCAGCCCCCACCCAGGAGCTCTGCATTTTTGTGGCCTTTATTCCTACTCTGGTTTGTAGTTTCTGACTCCTCTCCTTCCTCTTGCATGTCCCATACATACCCATCAGCATTTATGCTAGAGACACAGGCCTCTATCCAGGTACCAGGCAGAAGCTTGAGCGAGACACCCATGAGGTGAAATACTAAATCTGCTACTAAGTACTTGAGGGATCTTGAACAAGTGACTTGACCTTTCCGGGTTTCTGTTTCCTTATAAGTAACATCAGGCTAAAATAATTCTTAGCTAATAGAACAATGGCAAGAATTAGTCTAGAGGAAGAAAGTAGACCCTGTTAGTTCCTGTTCCCTCTTCCCCACCTAGCAAAGTGGGTGAAATGTCAGTGAATCACGTCCCATAGGAAGGGAGTCTGTGAGCCACTTATCATGCAGAACTGCTGTTCCTACTTTTGTGCTTCTGCCTTCATGATGTGCCAACTCCCAGAGGAATTTACTGTCTTTGATCTGTTAAATCTAAGACACAAGTATGGATGAAGAAGAAATAAGAATTTCAGCTTCAATTAAAGGGCAAGTCTAGTTTTGAGAAGATAAGTCTCATATACTTTTTAGCCACTTTTCTTTCTTACAGAAAAACTCCGTTGTTTGTCTGCTGTTCTCAGGGCCACCTCTCTCCTCAGGACTTCATTCTGGGTGCTAGTTAGGGTAACTGATCATCACAGTTCACCCCAAACTGTCCCATTTCAGCACTGAAAGTCCCAGGACCCAGAAAACCTTAGGAGGTTGATCATCCCCACTAGCAATGACCCTCTGATTACCTGATGCATTCATACCAGCATATTTTCTGAGTCTGTGCTCTTGCCTGGCTGCTACTCCGTTCTGGATAACCTAGGAATCAAATCAAGTGTGTGTTTAAGACACTAGCAAGTAAAGGCCCCAAAACTTAAGAAAAAAATTAAGAATTACACGTATTTTTTAAATCATGGAATAAGTCAGAATTTTGATTGACTTTGTTATGTTTATGGCTTATTTTAGATCTAATTGTGAATTATATTTGGGCAGGAGCACCATAATCTTCTTAGCTTATGGTCTTGGAAGGTCTTAAAAGTGGCCTCACTTTGAAGAATTTAAGACCAAAACCAGATATTTGTATTTACCCACATATTGTTTCTGACACTCTTCATTCCTTTTTCACATCCTGATTTCATGCCAGGATCATTTCCCTTCAACACAAAACTTCCTTTAGAATTCCATGTATTGCAGACCTGCGGATGACAGCTTCAATTGTCCGAAAATATCTTCATTTTGCCTTTATTTTTCCAGGATATTTTTTTCAACTGGATATAGAATTCCAACTTGAATTTTGTTTGTTTTAGCATTTTAGAGCTATCAATCCACATTCCGACTTAACATTGTTTCTGTTGAGAAGCAGCCATTGTTCCTATTGTTGCCTCAAATGTAATATGACTTTTATTTTCTGTCTGCTTTTAAGATTGTCTCTTTTTCAACAGTCTGCCTACAATGTTCATAGTTGTGGAAGCAGGGGTAGAATAGGGGAGGAAGAGCACATAGGTCTCTTCAACAGTGTTAGCAGTATTTTAGTCCTTAGGTTTGATTCTGTTGACCTTAAAAAACAAAAGAGGCAGTTATTTTACCAGCTAAAGGAGTTTATTCTGGAACAGCAGAGGAATTGCAATTTTGGGACAAGCAAACTGTGGCAAAACAGACAAGTCTGAAGAACAGAGAGGGGCTTGCTTTTATAAGGGGAAAGGAGGGAGCTGGGATGGGCTTTTCTGCTGAGTTCTCCATGGCTAGGTTGTTGCTAGGCAAGGAGAAATTCTCTATTTTTTCCTTCTGGGGTATGTATGTAACATAAGCTTCCTGTTGAATGTTAGGTCTGCTTCTTAGTACCAGTGGTCATGTGTGAGAACTCCCCCTTCAGGGCTTCCTGAATGTTTGTGGGGTTTTTTGGGTTTTTTAATATTTATTTATTTGTGAGAAAGACAGAGAGGGAGAGAGAGAGGCAGAGACACAGGCAGAGGGAGAAGCAGGCTCCATGCAGGGAGCCCAGTGTGGGACTGTATCTCAGGTCTCCAGGATCAGGCCCTGGGCTGAAGGCAGCGCTAAGCTGCTGAGCCACCCGGGTTCCCCCTGAATCTATTTTAAATGGAGTTTCCTTTATTTTCACAGTTGGATTGGGTTGGGGGTTCACGGATGTTTATTTCTCTTATGCTTTATAATTCACATATGTTACATAGTTTCTTTGGTATGTTACATAATGCAATCACAAAACTGTATGTAGTTAAATTTTTAAAAGTGATTAAATGGTGCCAAAATGGAGATACCAACTTCCTTCCATAAATCTGGCTGTGAATATGGAGCAGGGAAATACGATAGTGACCAGGGTAGCATAGGAGATAAAGGGAAGATTTTTGGTTTGGTTTTGTTTAATATGGGAATGACTACAGCTTTCTTTATGGGAATGCGATGATCCCATAGAGAAAAGGAGAATGGGAAGATGCAGGAGAGGGAGAGAGAAAAGAAAGGCTGGTCCTTGAGTCAGAGAGGGCCTAAGATCCAGGCACGTGTGGAGGTAGCCTTTTGAGAGGAAAAAGAAAACTCACTCTGAAGCATGAAGGAAGATGGAGAAGATGGATGCTAAAGCAAGGATTAGATTAGCATTAGAAATGTGGTAGGGATGCCTGGATGGGTCAGTGGTTAAGCATCTACCTTTGGCCCAGGACGTGATCATGGAGTCCAGGATGAAGTCCCACATCAGGCTCCCTGTGTGGAGCCTGCTTCTCTCTCTGCCTGTGTCTCTGCCTCTCTCTGTGTGTCTCTCATGAATAAATAAAATCATTTAAAAAAAAATTGGGGGGGAATCCCTGGTGGCTCAGAGGTTTGGCGCCTTGACATTAGTCAAGTCTTCTGATCTTTCTGAGTCTGTTTCCTCATCTGTCACATGGAGTTACCAGGCCTCACAGGGAGGTTGTAGAATACCAGGTGCCACACAGATAGGGTATAGAGGCCAGCCCTTAGCTCTCCTACTTGTGACTGCTTCATCCTCAGTTGTCACCTCTTGAAGGAGAGAAGGAAGATGGGTGGCCGGTTTAGCAGGACTGCTGCACAGCCAGCCAGCGGCAATTTCATATTACTTGTGATTCAATCAAGTTCTGCTGCCTTTGCTTTCTCTTAACTCTCCTGAGCAGGTACCTCTTCACTGGGACAGTTGCCTGGGTTTATTGAAAGTTACTTCTGATTCTGTTTGCTTAGCAGCTTATGGGCAAACATTCCTAAAGGGGAAGAAAGAGGTAGAAGATGAGACAGCAGTATTTTACATGTTGTTTTCTCCAGGTTTCTGTTCTCTACGCTTGTAGATATTTCTTTGGGGAACTCTCAAGCTACTCCAAGTACTTGAGTTTTTATTTCCAGTTTGATGACTGTCAAATCCTTATCTTCAGTCTAGACTTCCTTCCCATGCTGCAGATACATGTGGATCCAGCTGCATCCTAGCCATCTTTTCCTTGATGTGTTACAGTTTATTATGTCCAAAACTTGAGTTTGTCACCTTCCTTTGCACACCCCCTCTGCCACCTGCATTCCTTATCTGTATAAACTCTGCCCTCATCGTGTGGATACAGAGGTGTCAGAAGCATACGTGTCATCTTTCCCTCCTCTTGCTCCTTTGTCCCCCATGCCCCAGAGCCCATCTGTTACCAAGGCCTGTTAATTCTGTCTGCTAAATATCTTTTGCATCCACTCACTTCTCACCGTCCTATCATCTAGTCTTAATCATCTCCCTCATGATTCCTTCTAACTAGTCTCACTCATGTCCATGCTTTCCCACCCTGGAAAGGAGAGCAACTCTTCAGGGTTGCCCAAAAAAGAAAAGTTTTGTTTTGTTTTGTTTTTAATTTAAAACCCATATTCCTAAACCACTTATCAAATCTGAGTGCCCAATTATCTGACTTCTCAGCAGCATATAACATAGTTGATTTCTGTCCTTTAAGCACTTTCTTCACTTGTTTCGAAGGCATCAGTTCCTCTTGGCTCTCTGCCCCCCTCCTGGCTGCTCCTACTCAGCTGCCTTTGCTGGTTCTTCCTTATATCCCCTACTTGTTAATAAAAGAGTAATCCAGGGCATAGTCTTTAGACTTCTCCATTTACATTTGCTTTCTAGATGACCTCATCTGATCTCAGAACTTTAAATCCCCTCTACATGCTGACGACTTGTTATCTTAGCTCAGAGTTTTGTAAACTCTAGGCTAGTGTGTCCAGCTGCCTACTCAACAGCTCCTCTCCGATATCTAACAGATACTTCAAATTAACACTTACTTCACAATTTATTCCTCATTGCTGTTCCTCAGTCTTCAGACATCTCAGTTAATGGACACTGTGTCCTTCTAGTTCTGTGGTTTAAACCAAAACCCTTGGAATCCACCCCCTCCGATGCCTCTGTTTCTAGTCCACCAAGAAATTCTGACAGCTCTATCTTTAAAATATATCCAAATCTATTTATCACCACTCCAGCCATTACCACCCTAATCTAAACCACCATCAGTTACCTCTTGCCTAGATTATTACAAGGATCTCTGTGCTTGCCTCTCTGCTTCTGCCTTTGTGCCTGGCAATCCATTCCCTGTACAGCATCTGTTAGTTGACCTTTTAAGATGTTGAATAAATCATGTGATTTCTCTGCCTGGAACCTTCCAGTAACTTGACATTGATGACGAGGAGAGCCAGAATGGTGCCTAAGACATGCAGGCCAGAGAATAAGATGGTAATTTGGGCCTCAAACTTGAAATGTGTATCTTCTGGCAAATTAAAAAACCACTGTCCTGAGTTAGGTGCAGAGAAGGCAGAAGAAGGTCCCTTCCTCAGGAGCTCACAGTTCCCCAGGGGAGTCAGCTTTACATCTCAGTCCACCAACTCCTATTAAGTACCTGTTATGCTTAAAGAGCTGGACCGTACCTTCAGGGAGCTCACAGTTCTAGAGGTACTGGCCTCCAAACCACTCATTCGCTTTCTCAAATGATATTAACACTTAAGTAAAACAAAATAGGGCAGCCCCAGTGGCTCAGCGGTTTAGCACCACCTTCAGCCCAGGGCGTGATCCTGGAGACCCAGGATCAAGTCCCACATTGGGCTTCCTGCAGGGAGCCTGCTTCGACTTCTGCCTGTGTCTCTGCCTGTGTGTGTGTGTGTGTGTGTGTGTGTGTATCTCATGAATAAATAAATAAAATCTTTTTTAAATAAATAGATAGATAAATAAATAAATAAAATGAATTTAGGGAAAAGAAGGCAGAGCCACAATAGTGACTTGGGTAGAATTCAGCAGAGATGAAGGAAAGTCTTTATAAGCTGTGCATCTGGAGAAAAGAAACCTCAGCGAATCAGCAGAATTTGGCAACTTGCAGGTATAAGCAGTATATGATAGAAAGGAGGTCAGAGGTAGGGAGAGACTGAACTGGACCAGAACCGTCAGGGTAGGATAGGAATCAGAAGCAAAGAGCAAAAGGAACCTGTCATCTGAGCTTTGGCCTCCCTGCCTGTCTACATGGCAGTTCTTAACCGTGAGATGGGCCTTGTCTTACTCTGTGCCTTCCTGCCTAAAGGCCAGGCTCTGTGCACAGCACAGACGAGTCCCTGGACTAACCACAGGCATGGGGCCAGGGCTATTGTTCCTGAGGAGTGAGTGTAGGAGGCAAGAAGTCAGACACAAGGCCATGTACAAGTTACCCTAAAAGCCTTGAGCTTTCTATCCCCTCCCACTCTAGTGTTCTCACCTCCAGTCAGCCAGACCCCACAGCGGTGTAGACACCACTAGAAAGCGAGGTGCTCCAGGCCAGCTGGGGAGCTGAAAAGCAGCAAACCTGGTTTCTTGCCCTGACTCTGCTGCTGTCTTTCTGAGGTCTTGGGCATGGAGTCTCCAGAGGCAGCACAGACTTAATTTGTGACTGCATTTCCCTCTTCTCTCCTACCAGGTAGTTTTGTGTAGTGGCAAGGACCATGGCCCCTAAATCTACACAGCCTAAACTTAAAACTGAGCTTTGCCACTTACTCGTTGTGGAACTTCCTGGGGCAACTTCTCTGTGCTTCAGTTCCTTTATCTGAAAAATAAGCATAATAGACCTGCCTCCTAAGGTTTGTTTTGTGTAGGATTAACTAAGTAAGATATGTAAAATACAGTTCTTGGCACATAAAAAAGAAGAACTAGGAGTGCCTGGGTGGTGCAGTCAATTAAGCGGCAAATTCTTGGTTTTGGCTCAGGTTGGGATCTCAGGGGATCTCAGGGTGATGAGATCAAGCCCCGCCGTCAGGCTCTGTGCTCAACACAGAATCTGCTTAAGGCTCTCTCTCCCTCATACCACCACCACCACCACCCCAGTGTTCTCTCTCTCTTTCTCTAAAATATCTTTTTTAAGATTTTATTTATTCATGAGAGACACAGAGAAAGAGAGACAGAGACAGAGGGAAATGCAGGCTCCATGCAGGGAGTCCGATATGGGACTCAATCCCAGGACTCCAGGATCACGCCATGAGCTGAAGGCAGATGTTTAACTGCTGAGCCACCCAGGCATCCCTAAATAAATCTTTTATTTTATTTTTTTTATTTATTTATGATAGTCACACAGAGAGAGAGAGAGAGAGGCAGAGACATAGGCAGAAGGAGAAGCAGGCTCCATGCACTGGGAGCCCGACGTGGGATTTGATCCCGGGTCTCCAGGATCGCGCCCTGAGCCAAAGGCAGGCGCTAAACTGCTGCGCCACCCAGGGATCCCTAAATAAATCTTTTAAAGAGAGAAAGAACAACTATATGAGTGTTAGCTATTATTATTTTTATCATCATTCCTATTGAGATGTCCTCCCTCTTACACTGTTCCATTTTGGGAGGGAATTGGTAGGATGAAATGCTAAGGGATAGGAGCACCATCAAGAACAGCACTGGGAGCTGGGAATTTAGCCCGACAGAGCACCCCTGAAGTAGGAGAGCAGTTTTCAAGGTTGTAGCAGTGGACTGTGTACTCAGCTCAGACCCTAAGTTAGAAGCCCAGAATGACACCCCACCCCCACCTATGGATAATAGATCCCCAGCCTCAGAAGTCTCTGGCCTACCTATCTATGAGTCTTAGGGCTTTATGTCTGCTTCTTTCCTCACAGCAGTCCAGAGAATTTTTCTTTCTTTTGGTTTCCCTTCCTCAAGCCCAGAGGCATCTAAGAGATCATAGTCCCAGTAGAGAAACCCAGCCTCCACAAAATCATCAGATCAGGTCAGCAGGGGCCTAGGGGAACTTCTTGAGCCCATTATCCTCTCTCTTCAGCCTGTGGTCCAGGCCTGATGGCTGAGATATCCCTCTTAGGGCATGAAGCCCTGATGTATTGCCTCATTTCTTTAAGACACCAAGTCCCTAGCTCTCTGCAGAGTACCAAGAAGAGTCCTAAAGATCCAAGGGTTTCTGATAAAGGCCACACAAAGCTTTTGGGAGGAGATGAGCTCCCTGGCCAAGGGTGTACAAAAGTCAGGGAAAACAGCCAGAATTGGCTGGTGCCCACCCTGCCCCAGAATGCAACTTGGCAGGCATCTCAAGGGAAAGGGCTCACATTGCCTGAGCTACTCTGAGGCCAGAGTCTGGGAGGAGCCAGGACCTCTTCTAGGAGTGTTACTTTAACCCTTCCCTCTCATAAGTCTGGACTTTCAACCCCTCTCCCTGGCAGGGCATGAGTTCAGAGGGTTAAGTTTTGATTAAGTCAGACCTTTTCATTCTGTAGGGGGGGGAAGACTGAGGCCAGGGTGAGGGAGGGGCTCTAGTCCTTGTAAAATGGGCTTGTTGTCAGGGAAACCTTCTCAAAGGAAGAATAGGGAGGATCAGGGTATGGTGAGAAATGGAGCATGTAGGTAGTGAGAACCACACAGCCAGAGATCTAACGCAGGAATAGGGGGTGAGCTCAGAACATGGAGCCCAGCCATGCTGCACTTGAGCTGGGTGATCAAATTTAAGATTTGCCTCTCAGGGCTAGGCCCCTGGTCTGTATCTTATCCCCACTTCCCCACCCCACCCCCCCACCCCCGCCCTGCTCCTAGCTACAGCTCCTGAATCTGCTAACTCTCTTCAGCCCAAGGAAGTTCAGCCTTTGGAGAGGACTCTGGGAGCCACCCCAGAGGAAGGCAGCAGGCCAATGGGGTGAAAGTTGAAGAAGGCAGACAGCTGTACTGAGCCCTCACTCGTCTCTGAGGCAGCAATCCATTGGCAAGCCCATGTAACCAGCCAGAGTCAGCTGTTTACTTTCAGTTTTCAGCGCTTTCAAAGTTTTGCTTCCAGCTCCTAAGTCAGGGTTTATGTTACTTAAGGGAACTGCTCTGGAAAAGAACAAAACTTCAGCCCCAATGCTGAGCCCAGAGGTTCATTGGGCAGGAGGCAATCGAGTGGGGAGAGCTTGGCCAGGCCTGGCCTAGCACAGGGCATGCCTTGCGGCAGTACAGTACCTTCTTTCTACTCTACCTGAGGTAAGGTCTGAGAACAGCAAGGCCTCATTTTGCTCTCTGCAGCAGATGTCAGCTTTTGCTCCAGCTTAACCCCAGTGTTTTGCAAGATGTTGTACCTGGCCACAGCCTTGGTCACATCTGAATTTCATTTCACCTTCACAGTAGACCTGGGTAAGAAGGCTAAACAAAAGTTCTTAGCTCCATTTGGTAATGAAGATACTGAGACCCAGAGAAAGAGTGTGTCTTGGCATTAAGCAAGTGGACAGCTGGGCTTGGCCACATGCCAGTGTTCTTTCCACTCCAGCCCACCACCTCCCCTCTAAGAAAGTCCCAGGAACGCCCTGAAGCCAGGATGAGTACAGACACCTACAACCTGGGAGCAGGTGTGTGTTCAAGGTGATCCCTCTGGAGACTAGAGTGGAGAGAACCTAGAACACAGTGGCTTGGACCAGACCACACTGTAGCCCAAAGAAGAGGATTGGCCCTTCCTGAGGGAGCCTTTGGTGAAGACACTGTATCACAGGGACCTGGCCAAAGAGGGAACCATCAGCTAGAAGTTCCTGGGTTGCAAGCACCTCCTCTTACATTATCTGCTCATGTTGATCCATTTTCAGATGAGGAAACCAAGGCCCAGAGACTAAGTGACTTGCCCAAAGCCATTTGGCTAAGTGGTAGAGCCAGGACTAGAACCAACTCCCCAGGATGGAGTTAGCCTTTTGATTTGAGGAAGCCCCAGATTTGCCCGCCACCATTATTCCTTACTCTTTACATGATGCTTTATTTTCATCCTAGGAGAGTTCTACCTTTGACGTTGAGATGGACACATCTGTCTTAAATAATAGGCCAGAGAGGCCTATTCATATTCATAGCCTGGGTGCCCAGATGCCCAGAAAAGAGCAAGTCCCCATATTTCAAAGTAGGAGAATTTAATGAGAGATCTGGGTAGATTTAATGGGGGCAGTCTGAGAGCCCCTGGCCTGCTGCCATGCTTAACACCCAGACCACAATAAATCCAGTTCCATTCTTCAGCCTAGAATAGTAATCAACCCCCCACATCCAGATCCTGTTCATTGTGCAGGTCTAAGCAATAAAGTCAGTTACTCTCCAGACATTTGAGAACTCCCCTCTGCAAGCATCAGCCCCTTTCTCTGGGTTTGTCTTCTGCTTTCTATACCTATACTCGACCACACCTATCCCCACTACTTTGCTAGGGAATATATTCCTCCTTCTCATCCCTGCTCAGTCTAGCCTGTATCTGGAACACCCTCTCCCATATCCTTTGCTCAGATTCCACCTTCATGTTGTTTCAAGTCCCTCTTCTTGAAAGTACCCTACATAGGGACTTTACCCCATATGTAACACCCACTGTCCAGACTCCAAGATCTCTGCAGCCCCTGGGTCTGATGATCCAGCTTCTATGTGGGCGCCTGCTGCCACTCCAAGATCTCTAAGGCTCCTGCAAATCATAGGCAGAAACAGGGTAAGCCCAGCCATGCTGCAATTGGGCTGGGTGGTCAAATTACGATTTGCCTCTTAGGGCTAAGCCCCCAGTCTGTGGATCTTGTCCCCATTCCCCCCCTGTTCCTAGCTGCAGCTGCTCAATCGGCTACTCTCTGGCCCCAAAGAAGTTTCAGTCCCAGCCTAGGGGAGGGCAGCCAGCCAAGGGGGTAAAAGTTGAACAAGGCTGGTGGTATCTGTACTGAACCTGGGGCCCTGCTCTTTTCGTGGTACCTGCACACCCACAGCTTCAACAGGAGCATGCAAATACTTCAGAGGAACAGTCAGTACATGTAGGGGTATCCCTATTCTGAGCAATGTCCCCCCCTGCCCAGCCCCACCAGAGTTGTGTGTTTTGGGGTAACCGCTCTGATGAAGGAGGAACCTTTGCTCCTAGCCAAGATGTTTTTTAGACTCTACTGAGGTCAACAAAAGCCAAGTGCTGCTGAGTGTGTGTTCTCTGTCCTTCCACACCCCCTGCCCTGCCCAGTACACAGAGCCAAGCCCTGTCCCTGGGCCTGGGCCATACAGATAAGGCTCCCCTAGGTTGTTGGGTCCAGGCATGGGTGCTGGGAAGTTGACTAAACCAGCCACACTGGATTCAGCTCCAGGGCAGATGTTGGCCCAGCCGGTCAGGTGCAGGCCTGTGCTCACGCAATTCCCTCAAGGGAAATGACCTCACTTCCCTACCCCCAACTCTGCTGAAACTGTGCATCTCAGATCTCACCTCTGTGTGAAGCCTCCCCTGTCCATCTTGGCTGTTAGGAATTGCTCCTTTCTCCGTGTTTGAGTTCTGAGCTTCATCTCTGTGATTGCTGGGTAGGTTGGCATCTGTCTTCTCCCCTGTAGCCTAAGCAGCCCTGTGGGGGACAGAAACCATGCCTACTTAATGTCCTTAAAAAGTGAGGGGGTTGAACAGATCTTAGGCTCCTGAAAGGCTTGATGAGTCACCAACAAAGGTCTTTGATGGTCATTTCAGGAACTGACGTTCTTGGCCCTTCCAATGATGGAGAACAAGACTCATCAGAGCCTCCTAAACAATGCTTCTCTTCTGGCAGATGAAGACACAGAAGCCTGGTTTAGGATTTGAGATAGGAGACTGCTCTTAGGCCTGTTTTCCCATCTAGCTTATAGAACAAGCATCTCTCTAGTCCTCCTTAACTGTAGCAGAGAAAGAAATGGAAAAGCAAGGTACATCTGGTGACCCAGAAGATCTGTCTGCAAAGTAGCCAGGGTACTGGAAGGGGATTTGGTGTTACCTCTAAATCCCAAATAGCTCACAAAACAAGTCTTGGATCTTGGGAGTAGAGAGGGGTATATGGAGACTCAATGTGCTGCCAAGCCCCTGAGGATTTGACTTAACCAAAGGCCTGACATATGGTAGGCCAATGACCAGTGGTTCTAGAATGAATAAGATGTTTTCTGTAAGAGGCAGTCTCCTCCCCACCCAATTTCAGCCTCTGGTCACCATGGCTTGGTCCCACCCATTCACTGATCTAGCAGCTACCAAGCTCCCATCTTGGATCTGGCCCAATTGGAGTCACAAACATCAGACTCAGTCTGTGTCTTCCAGGAGCACCCATCCAGTCTAGATGGGGAGGCCAACAGGCAGTGACTGGGCAACTGGCCTACCCTGTCCTGAAGCCTTATAGGGTACAGGTGCCTATCATATCCTGGAAGGAAGAACTCCAAATGGGAGCAAAGGGTGGGCTTCCTTTTTCTCCTTTTAGCCTAAGCCTGCCTAGAAGATACAGAGCTGTTATCTTCTTATCTCTACTAGCACCGTTTTGCTCTTACTTCTCAGGCAAACCTAACTGTGGGCTATCAGTGCTGACAGTTTGCTCAGGTTGTATGCACTCCTTTAGCATTTAGAATTCCAGACTGGCAAGGATCCTCAAGTTTGCCTGGTTTCCACTCCCCTTATCACAATCTGGCTGCTATTCTATTTTTTTTTTTTTTAGTAGATCACTGTCCTCTCTGAGCTATGGAAGTCAGAACTGGGTTCTGTACATTTCTGTCTCCTCACAGGCATTTAAAATTTTTGGGTTTTTTTTAAGATTTATTTATTCATGAGCAACACAGAAAGAGGCAGAGACATAGATAGAGGGAGAAATAGGCTCATCGCAGGGAGCCCAATGCGGGACTCGATCCTGGATCCCAGGATCATGCCCTGAGCCGAAGGCAGACACTAGACGCTCAACCACTGAGCCATTCAGGCATCCTGGCATTTGAAAGGTTAAAGAAATGGAGGAAAGAAGGGATTACTAAATGTTACTGACTCCAGAAAATCTCTAGGGAAAATCTAGAAAAATCAGAAAATCTCCACCAAGCTGATTCTGGTCATTCTGGCCTGGGCACTGGTACTGTGTGCTGTCTGTGTCTCCATCACCTTATGAAGATCTCAGCTGTTGGATTTGGGGACAGAGAAGAGATACCCATCCATAGTGCAGGCTACATGCCGTGAGGTCAGCCAAGTTCACCTGTTATGGCGACTCCCATCTCCTTTTAGCACTGCCTCTTCCCCTGCCATACCTCCACCTCTTCCCCTGGGCCTTACTGTCAGCCAGCCGTCTGGGGTGGCTTTTCTGTATAGCTTTGAGCTCCTTGGGGGCAAGAATGTGGTACAAAAAAAATTAAGTGGGGGTGGGGGTTGAATGAGTAAAAGAGTGAGCCATAGAGGAGTCCAGAAGACCACAATCTCATAACCCAAATGTATACGAGGACCTGAAAGGGGAATTAGTGATACCCTGTCAGCCTGAGGCAGGGAAGATTTGGTAGCGGGGTTGTGGGGACATGGTTCATGTTACCTGGCAGCTCTCAGAACATATGGAGAGTGTATTATTCACCAACATCTTCTCCCTGGCAGTTGGATATATTCCCCGGGTGACATATGGAACAGTTACAACTGAGAGGACAAATGACTTATCTATACCCATGCAGCAAGAGAAGGGATGAGGCTTTCAGCGTGTACTGGAGGAGATTCCTCCTCTCGAGGCATAGAAAGATTCTAAGCCAGGGTTCACATCATGGCTCTGCCACTCCAAACTTTGGGACCTTGAGCTCATTTAAACCTGAACTGTAACTGTAGTTTCTTTTATGTGACCTAGGAACAGTGCACCCACCTATGGGGTTGAGGTGAGGGTTAAGCAAGATCAGGTATACTTTGTAAACCAGTCAGCTCTGTATCGATATTAGCCAAAGGACCAAAATACAAAAGGAACCAAAGTCATTTCTTGGAGGTGCCATATCCTCATTGCTTACCTAGCTGACTTCTTCCTCTTCAGGACAAAAGTGGGGCCTCCAGCAGAGCCTTGTCTGGAAGGCCTTGTCGTCCCAGACCTAACTCGCTGCCTCCTAACCTGCCTGAGGAAGAAACTCGCAGGATTGCACGGATATTTTCTTCCCAATATTCCCAGAAAGACTAATACAGCCTGAAACACTAAGGGAAGGCTCCACCTGCCCACCCTCCTTCAGCCTGTCTGGCTTGCATGAGACACAAGGTGTGCTTCGTTCAGGGCCATGAAAGTCCTGAAACCACCACCAGCCTAGTCCATGGATGCCTTGAGACCCATCCAGCACCGACTGGAGGAATGTTCCCAAACCAGTCCAAAGTCCACGTGCCAGGATTTCAGCTCATTCCTTCTAAGGTGAGGCAACAGCTAGAATCAAAGTAGACTCCAGTCCTCAAGTGGAACCACCCATCTTTTGACCAAGAGACCCAACCAGGCATCTCTCGGCTGAGAAACTCCTTCCAGTGTCTTTGATAGCCTACTGCTGACATGAGCCCATCTTCTTTGGCCATTTTTGCCTTAAAGTTTGGGTGGGGTAGAGGACGGGATGAAGATTGTATGCATTGTGCATAGCTGAGGAAATCCAGGGCCACCTCCAGTTGATTTACTTAGAAATAAGGATATTTTGTAGATATAAATTATTTTTATGCTGTGTTGAATTAATCAATAGAAAAAGAGGGGGAAAATCACCTCCTTTAGACTTTTTATCTGATTATCTGAAATTCTAACCATGCTTTTAACTTATTGTTTTTACCCAGCTCTGAAGGTCATTGTTCCTGCCTGTGTCTGAATAAAATCATATTGGTATTTATATTCTGTACACGGTTGTTTTGTGGGTTGGCCACTAGCCCTGGGTGTTAGAAATCCATTTGTGCTCTAACAGCCAAAGGAAAGTTTGAAAACCATGTAGTCCAAAAAAAAAAGAAAGAAAACCATGTAGTCCCTTAAGCTCACCTGAAACTAATTAAAAAAAAAAAAAGGGATCCCTGTTTGGCGCGATCCTGGAGACCCGGGATCGAATCCCACGTCGGGCTCCCGGTGCATGGACCCTGCTTCTCCCTCTGCCTGTGTCTCTGCCTCTCTCTCTCTCTCTCTCTCTATGACTATCATAAATAAATAAAAATTTAAAAAAAAAAAAAAGCTCACCTGATACCAGGGTCAACATGAAGTCTCATGGTGAGAGATCAGATTGGTCCAGATTTGAATGACACCATATTTCCCTTGCTTATGCCTCAAATCCATCAGCAAAGTGGAAGGGTCTCCTGAAACAGGTCTGCTCAGAATCCCTGATCTCTCCAGGATGGATAGCTCTGGCTTAAGACTGTCACACTCCAAACAAACCTATAGACAGGGCCTGTAGAGAAGATAAGGGGCAAAGATCCATCAACAGATGAATGGGTAAAGAAGATGTGGTATATATACACAGTGGAATACTACTCAGTCATGAAAAGGAGATCTTGCCATTTGCCAATGACACGGATGGAACTAGAGGGTATTATGATAAGCAAAGTAAGTTGATCAGAGAAAGAAAATTATCATACGATCTCACTTGTATGAATTTAACAAACAAAACAGGATCATAGAGAAGGGAGGGAAGAATAAAACAAGATTAAATCAGAGAAGGAGACAAACCATAAGAGACTCTTAATCATAGGAAACAGAGTCACTGGAAGGGAGGTGGGGGGATGGGGCACCTGATATAATGAGCACTGGGTGTTATATAAGACTGACAAGTCACTGAACTCTACCTCTAAAACTAGTAATACACTATATGCTAATTGAATTTAAATTAAAAAGAAAATATTTTTTAAAAAACATACCATTTGGTACCCAACATCTCTCCAAAGTGAACAGCTAAGCCAGAATAAAGGATGTCCTTGCCAAAAAAAAATGAAAGGGACAATGATGCACAGAGTGGCTGGAAGAGAAAGTTGGAGGAGAACTAAAGTGAAGGGCCCCGCTTTCTTCCCTAAGCACAGGTCGTTTTGCTTAGTCCTCAAAACAACTCTATAACCTGCAGATCATGATACCCATTTTATAGTTAAACTGAAACTTTAAGTCATGTGCCTCTCTGTTCATGTAGCTAGGAAATGAATCACCACACAAAACATTTCCAGAGATGTCACAAGGCTTCTGCACACGGGGAAGAGCCAACGAGTGCTCTGAATCTGGGAAATTCATGGAGAAATACCATGTGGGCGGGAGCAACCAGGGTGGACTTTCTAGAAAAGTTAAGTCTGAGGATGAGCCCAGAGAGAGAACCTGGAGGGCACTAAGGGCCACATGCCACTGGGGATAGAGAAGAGACAGATCTGACTCTGCCACTTCCTTGATAGGTCCCCTCTGGCTTGACTGTCCTATCTGAGCCTCTGTTGCCTCATCTGTAAAACAGAGATAATAACACTTCCTGGGGTGGTTGTGAGGATGAAATGAGATGACATTTGTGAAAGTGCTTCGCCTGCACTTGGCACTTAGTGAAAGCTGAGGAAATGTCAGCTCCTCCCACTCCTCCCCCACTCTCCTGAAGCTCCTGAAGCTTCCAGAGACCAGCAGATAGGCAAACACACCTGACAACTCTGAGACAGGCAGGATGTGCCCTAGAGGGTACAGGGTAATGCAGGAATCCCAAGGAGGGACAGAGTGCCCCCCCCCATCAGTGAAGTGCCCTCAGACCAGGTTGTTCCCCTTCATTTGTTCATCTCGCCCCCCCCCCACCTTCAGCCGGCCAGCTCACCCCCTCCCCAGTGCCTTCCTCTAAGGTTGACAGTGGAGCTTTCAAAGCACAGGGCTCCACCTCCCTTAAGGCCACATGGAACCGACAGAGGGGCAGTCAGGGGCCCAGACCTGAGGGGTTAAGCCTCAGATGAAGAATATTCCTTCCAAATCCTGTTCCAGCTTCTGTAAATAACCTGATTGGGTCAAGTTAGGATAAGGCCACAGGAGGACATGGGCTGTTCCTACCCAGGTGGTTTCTCCTATCCAGGCCAAGGCAGCCCCCAATAACACAAGGGCACCCTAAGGGCCTGTAAACCACCACCTACACTTTAAAAGGGTGTTATTTACCAGTATCTTCTCCCAGAAAGTTGGATCTCTTTCTGGGTGACAGCTCAGAGGTGAAATGCCTTGCAAGGGTATAAGCCATGCAGCCTGGCTTAAGGGTATAAAGTACACATTTGACAATTAGCCATCAACTCCCTCACTTCCTTTCAGGCACTGTCCCTGCTGAGACCTGAAAATGGGTGTTTCTGATCCCCAGATGCTTGTTGAACCCAGCCACCTGCAACCAACCTTGGAACTTCTGGCGCCTGTTGGATTCTGGGGACAGGGAGCCAAAGCAGACACACCTAGCCCTGCCCTCAAGAGGCTTCCCAGGCCCATGTAAGCTGAGTCCTCCTTCTGGGTACTCCATGGCCCACAGCAGCCTCCTTGTTTGAGCTCCTACTGTTTTTTGTTTGTTTGTTTTAAATTTTTTATTTATTTATTTTTTAAGATTTTATTTATTTATTCATGAAAGACACAGAGAGAAAGGCAGAGAACATAGGCAGAGGGAGAAGCAGGCTCCAGGCAGGGAGCCTGATGTGGGACTCAATCCTGAGACCGGGGGATCATGCTCTGAGCCAAGGGCAGGTGCTCAACTGCTGAGCCACCCAGGTGTCCCTTGAGCTCCTACTCTTTATCCCACACCATGTACCTGCTGCAATTCACCCACCACCTTCAGGCATTTCCAGCTAGAGCCCAGAACCTACTTCCTGAGCACAACCTCAGCAATCCTAGCAGCCCCTTCCCTTATAAACGCTAACACAACTGCCTGTGCTGCTGATGTTAGGGCAGGGCCTGTTCTAAGGAAGAGGACAGGCACAGCTTTGACTTTGCACTTGAGTGTCTGGACTCATGACCACTTGCCCTGCAGCCATGGCTCTGGACTCAAATCCAGAAATGGCTTCTGCCTACCCCTCTGCCCCACCCAGGTAACTCCCCTCCCTCTCCCTCCCCCTCTCCTCTTCTGTCCCCTTACCCACCTCTTTCCTATGTCACCTGGGTCCCAGGTTCAGATGTGCCCCACTCTTCCCCCTCAGTGCCCACAGTAGCAACTGCTAGGGACTCTTCAGGCTGTGCTTCACACACCTTTCCCAGCGCCCTGTGGCTCCCTTCAGCAGCATTCGTGCTGAAGCCTCCATGTCTCAGATGGTAATGGTCACAGCGCATAGGATGTTATAATTTAAGGGCTATAGGTAGGCCCTACCATACACTACCAGTAGGACCTGGGTAAGTCCTTGTCCCTCCCTCACACCATTTTCTCTTCTGTAAAATAAGCATTACAAATGTTAGTATGCTCAGCAATAAAAAAGGAATGAGGTACTGATACATGCTATGACACAGATGCATCTTGAAAGTACTATGCTGGGATCCCTGGGTGGCGCAGTGGTTTAGCGCCTGCCTTTGGCCCAGGGCGCGATCCTGGAGACCCGGGATCGGATCCCACGTCGGGCTCCCAGTGCATGGAGCCTGCTTCTCTCTCTGCCTGTATCTCTGCCTCTCTCTGTCTCTCTGTGTGACTATCATAAATAAATAAAATTTAAAAAAAAAGAACTATGCTAACTGCAAAAAGCTAGTCACATACTATATGATTTCATTTATATGAAAGGTTCAGAAATCATACAATAGAGACAGTAGATTAGTGATTGCTTGGGGCTGAGTGGAAGGGAAGAAGGGAAGTGACTGCTGATGTTCACAAGGATATTAAGGGGTGGTGGGTGGGAGTGGTGAAAATATTCTAAAATTGTGATGATGGGGATCCCTGGGTGGCGCAGCGGTTTAGCGCCTGCCTTTGGCCCAGGGCGCGATCCTGGAGACCCGGGATCGAATCCCACATCGGGCTCCCGGTACATGGAGCCTGCTTCTCCCTCTGCCTGTGTCTCTGCCTCTCTCTCTCACTGTGTGCCTATTATAAATTTAAAAAAAAAAATTGTGATGATGGTTGCATAACCGAACTCTAAAAACCACTGAATCGTATCCATTAAATAGGTGGATTGTATGATATGTGAATTATATCTCAGTAAGGCTGTTATTTAAAAAAACAATTCAAAAAAATAATAAAATAAAAAATTAAATAACAGAATCCTGGGTGCCTCAGTTAAGCATCTGCCTTTGGCTGAGGTCATGATCCTAGGGTCCTGGGGTCCTGGGATCAAGGCCCAGGTTGGCCCCCCTGCTCAGCGGGGAGTCTGCTTCTCTCTCTCTCTCCCTCTGTCCCTGCCCACTCCCACCCCTGTTTGTGCACACTCTCTCAAATAAATAAAATATTTAAAAATACACATAAATAAACAGAATCCTAATAGTACTTACCTCATAGGGTTGTGAAATACAGAAATAATGTATATAAAGTATCTGGCACATAGTAGGCGCCAAGAGCCTACTTAATATTAGGAGAGCCCTGCCCAGCCTATCGTGTGTGGCCCTGACCTTTGAATTCTCAAAGGTGACAAATCCAACCCCTATCCCCATATGTTACCCTTATTACCTGAGGTAGCTCTTCCAGCAGCTGGAAGGAGCTATTTTAAAGAACCACAAGTCAGAGGAACTAAACCAGATCTGGAACTCTGACCTTTCCCCTCACCTCCCTGCCACTCACCAGCCAGCCGCCTCTTGTCAAGTGATCAAGCTGTCAACTAAGCTTCTATGGGCTAAGGTTTCAGGTCAGCTGGAACGTATAAAGATAGGTGCCAAGCCAGAGGCAGCAGAGACAACAGTGAATGGCAAGGGGGCAACTAGATCCCTGCTGCCACCTCCAGGGATGGAGCCCTAAGGAGCCTTAAGGGAACCCCGTGCTTCCCCAACCCTGGCTGACTCACAGGTAAGACCCCATTCTCCACCACCCCTTCCCCCTCCATGTGCTGCCCTTAGCTTACAGAGAGCGGTCTGGAGCTGATGGGACACCAATCTGGGGTCACTACAGGGCTGGTAGATTTAGTTCCTCCCCAGCCGCTGTCAAGAAAGGGAGAACTGCAACCCTGATGAGGGGACACTGGCTGGGCTGTGTCACACCCCCACACCTGTGTCACTCACGCACAACTCATTTTCCCTTTTCTGCTGGCTGCCTCTGCTGTGATTTTGCAAATCTCCATAAGTAATATGGCTTTCTCCTTAGTGTGGCACAGAATCTCCAGAACCCCTCCAGAGCGTTAAGCCCTTTCCCCATGAGGGTCCTGGGGACCCCTTTTCTGGGTAGAGGTGGTACAGGCACTTCTGGCCTTATATACAGGGAGGTTTGCAGAGCCCCCAAAACTCTTTACTCAGGCGGCTTCCTCCGCGGGGATGCTGTGGAGGCTTTGCCAGGAGGGTGAGACCAGGCGGGGCATCTCAGAACGGGGTCCCCTGACCCCTGCTTCAGAGCTGCCATGGAGAACAGATACCCCAGCCCCAGCCTACACCTGAATCAGGATATCTGGCCTTGAGGGCCTCTGAGAATCCACTCTGTAAACAAGCAGCTCCAGGGATCCTGAGCTCTCCCTGAAATGTGAGGCTCTGGACCCTGAAACAGGCACGGTGTCAGACCAGGGCTCCAATCCCAGCCCCATCCCTTCAGTCTTATGATTGGCGGAAGCCCTTGGAGCCTGACATCCCTTGTTTATGAAGTGGGAATCACTGTGACCACTACTGCATAGCCTTATAAAGGGACTGAATTAGTCAATACCTATAAAGCCCTCAGCCCCATGCCTCATGCAAGAAGCACTGAGCAGACATTAATGGGGCACTACTACCATGGCCACATAGCAAGAACACCCCATCCATCCATCAAGAGCCCCAGCAGAGCTACAGAGAGAAGAGTTCTTGCTCTCAACTTCACCTTTGCCAGTGGCAAAAGTTCTGCTGCCAGCTAGGTTTTCTCAAGTATCAATTCAGGAGGCTGGAGAATGCATCAGTCACACAGCCCTGGTGGGAATCCCACTTCTGCTCATTATGTGACCTCTGCCCGGTCATTTCACCTTTCTGGGCCTCAGTTCACAACTCTTCAAGTGGAGTAAAAATACCTAACTCGTAGGATTCTTCCCTTAGAGTCTGAGTGGCTACCAAAGGCTTTGAAGAAAGGACACTCCTACAACCAGTAAGAGACATTAGAGAACACAATCCCCAAAGCTTTGAAGAAAGGACACTCCTACAACCAGTAAGAGACATTAGAGAACACAGTCCCCAAGGGCCTCCCTAACCCTGATTGTCAGGCACTCATTCCTGATGCTGGGGCTCTGAGCAGTCCAGCTCACGTCAGAGAAGAGGAAAAGCAGAGGAAATGCCATGGCTTGAAACAAGAGAGGCAGCTGCTCGTGCATACACCTGCACATGCATTCCAGCCCCAGACAGAGGAGCCAGAGCCTCCTTGCTGGGAACTGAGCCCTCCTGGCAGCTGCTGGTCTCCTGTAGGCAAAGGGAAAGGGGAAGGAGGCAAGTGGAGGACAGGGTTCTCCTAGCACGCTGCAGTCTGTCCCCTCAGCCAGGCTCCACACCACCACCCCTAGGAGCCAGATCCTTCTTGGACCCTCAGGGAGGCAGTACAGAAAAGCAGGAAAACAGGCTGTGGGAGGAGCACTGCAGAGGGAGCCCAAGGCCTGACTGTGTGGCACACACAGGTCTCAGCCTCTCAGGCCATTTTCATTTGCCAAGCTGGTGGCAGCATTCCTCACCAAGCTGTTGTTCTGTATGCATTAATTCTCAGATGGGTTTGCAAAATAATTCATTAACTGCAAAGGGCTTTGAATGCCCTCAATAAAAAAGATGAGGTCTGGAAATCCATACTACCATACCCACTGGGGTTTCTAGGGGAAAGGTGAAGGGGCCTCCTCGCCATCAGAGGAATTTAGTTGAGGTTCTGTGCCTTTAAACCAGTCTCTCTCCATCTTAAGCCTCTTTAGCCTCTTTTTCTCATCCATAAAATGGATTTAAATGCTGCCCTGCCTTCTTTCCAAGGCCCTTTTGAGCCTAGTATAACAGAGTGAACCAGGATCTGACACTAGTCGCTGGTATATTTAGCAAGCTAATGTCTCAAAGCCTTGGTTTGCTCATCCAAAAGTAAGGGAAAGGAGCAGCTACCTCTCAGGAAAGTTGTGAAAATTCAATGGGATTGTGTGTAAAACTCTACAGAGGGCCTCACAGTCAGGTGGTCATTTTCTCCTCCTCCCTAGTTGAATCCATACGCTGGGCTCTGACACAAGCTCATGCCTTCCCTGCATCTGGAACACCCTTCCTGCTTCAGCTGCTGAAATCCTGCTCACTTTTCAAAGCCTAACTTATGTGACCCTCCTCCCACCCCCCACCATGAGTTGGTTCTTATCCCACCTCACAAACAAAAGACAGGGCCTCCTCCTCCTTTGGGTCGCTTCTTGGTGCTTTCCTGCCCCCTGACATTCGTCCAACCCATCCTGCACTAGTTATTTGTAGGTGTGTCTGATACCCCCACAGAACTCCTGAGGAGTTCCTTGTAGGCAAGTGGCACAGACTCTTTTTGCTTATCCTCAGATTCCCTGGAATTCCAAGAACCCAGCATGAGGTTGATCTTAAGGAGTCCGCCAACCATGGCAAGGACTTTGTTCTGAATAAGTGCTCCCTCTGCTCGTTCTCTCTCTCTCTCTCAGATAAATAAATAATCATCTTTTTAAAAATAAATAAATAATAAAAGCATCCCCTTTTTCTGGGCATGATTTAAAAGTTGTCCCACCACACTATGACCCAGGCTTCTAGACTGGGATCCAGTGGCTGGTGAGTTCCAACCTATAGTGGTCAAAAATATCTGATTGCTAAGATAATCACTTACACTTTAGCATGAATTAGAACATCAGTTTCATCTTAAGAACAGTCTTTTTAGGGAAAGCTGGCAGCAAGCATAAGAGTTTAGGTACCATGTAGGTTGAGGGGACAGCACAGAGACAACCAGAGTTCTAAATGTCAGTCCTGAAAGACTTGAGTGGTCACCCTTATCTTTTTGCATCCAATGATAAATTGGTGAACAGGTAATATATTATTCTCATTTACCCAAGGAAGTTAAATGATATTGCTAAGTTCCCACCACCATTAGTAAGCCATGAAGACTAGGCAGCTCAGGTCTCCTCACCACAGGACCAGAGTTTTCTTATTGCCCCATAAAGAAGGGCACATACACTGTGCCCATTTCACAGCTCTGTGGGACTGGCCCTGGCTCCAGAGGTGAGGTCACTTAAGAGTCCAGGATCGCAGCACGCTACAGGTATGTGTGAGTTGGGCACCAGGGTGTGTGACCTGCTAAGAAATGGCATCAGCACCAAAACCTGATGCACAGAAGTACATGTTATAAGAATGCAGCACTGCCCATGACAGGTGTGACAGCTTTCCAAGGTAACCACAGCTAAGCCAGGACCTTCAGCTGCAAACGTGCCCCTGGTCAGCCCGCAGTAGGATGGGCGCAGGCATGAGTGCACACTGGGAGACGGGGCACCTTCTCTTGATCCAAGATTGATCCTCCTCTGTCTGAGAAACTCGTTCTCTTCAGCTGAGAAGGGATACACTCAGAAGTGTGAGGGGGAAAAAGGCATGTGCTGAGCCAGGCAGATCAGCCGCCACTGCCCCCAATATTAGTAGCAGGACACTCTGTACCCCATCTCCCCAGAAACTCTGGGGAGGAAGGGCAGCGAAGGAGCCCAGGACCAGTCTCCCTCCCTCCTCCAAAGCAGAATACTAGCCCCAGAAATCTTACAGTGTGGGGAGGAAACATCTCTAATCATAGATTAACAATCTCTAGTGACAGAGAAGGAATCACAGGCCAGGAAGGATTTCATTTTAAGTATAATAAGAGTGTATTCAGGCAGTCTTGCAAAAAAACAGGCTTTCATCCAAGATAACTAACAGTTTAGGTGAGTCACAAGGCACAGTCATATTGTTGATTTGGGACCTGAAGTGGAGAGACTGGTAGGCTCTCTGTACACTTCAGGGAGCAGGTCCTTCCCAGGGAGCAGCTTGATGCAGGGGACGGAGAACAGGGTGGTGGGTGGAGTCAGAATGAGGTCTGCTCCCTTCCTGAGCCTCAGTTTCCTCCTCTAAAGGATGAAGATCCACCTGGTCAGTAGAGGGAGGAGGAAGAGAGGGTGAGGATCACAAGAGAGAAGATATGGGGAAGTGACCTGTTCTATAAGCCAAATCCCCTCAGCTAAGCATAGCAGTGCCCAGGCTTTTCTCTTACTAAAGCTTCTCCCAGTACTGAAAGAGCCTGGGGACAGGTCCGGATGGGCCAAGGTCAATCTGCCTCCTCCGGCCTGTCTCCTGCAGCCTCCTCCCTGCACTAAAGCTCAGGGCTGCAAAGTGGCCTCTCTTCTTGGACCTCACCTGGACCCTGGAGGGACCAAGCAGAACCTTCTGGGACCATGGTTGGACTAAAGCCTTCAGAGGTACCCCCTACCACAGCTGTGAAATTCCTGGGGGCAGGCACAGCAGCCTGTTTTGCTGATCTCCTCACCTTTCCACTGGACACAGCCAAGGTTCGCCTGCAGGTAGGTGCTTTTTGACAAGGGTCATTGTTCAGATCAAAAGAGGGACTGAGTTCTCCACTCCAGCACCTCTTGTGTCTGCCCGCATGCTCTTCTTCACACAGAACTCTGAGCAGGCCACTCACTCCGCTGCTTATAATCCTGCCTCACCATCCAAGACAAAAAAAAAAAAAAATCTTAGTTCCTTGGGCCCTTCATGGCCTTGCCCTACTTCGTAAACCATAAAGTGTGAAGTAAAAGTAACTGTGACCTTGGACAAAACACTGATCACTTGTTGTGGGAAAAACAATATGTCCTCCATTTGCTCTGAAGGCTGAGCATCACACCACGTATAACAGTTCGTGAGCTCTACACTGATGACCTCAGCTGTTTTTACTGGGATGTGATGACTATAATCCTACTTGTTCTCAAGAACCAGCCCTGGACAGGTCCTTCTGCACCCAGCCCCATCTGCCCCCTCCCAGCTCCTCACAACTCTGCTGGGATGTTCCTCAGATCCAGGGGGAGAACCAGGCGACACAGGCAGCCCGGAGAATCCAATACCGCGGTGTGCTGGGCACCATCCTGACCATGGTGCGCACCGAGGGCCCCCGCAGCCCCTACAACGGGCTGGTCGCCGGCCTGCAGCGCCAGATGAGCTTTGCCTCCATCCGCATTGGCCTCTATGACTCTGTCAAGCAGTTCTACACCCCCAAAGGATCAGACCGTGAGTGCCTGGTATCCTGTAGACATCGAGGGGGTAGGCAGAAGCAGACTCTAGGCTAATAGATCAGAGATGAGGGCAGTATAGACTTAGAGGCAGAACTGGGGCATAGAAGGGTGGTAATAGACATTCGCAAGGAGACTGAGCTGCTGTCAGAAATCTGCTGAGCCTCTCTAGAACCCTGGCCTAGAAGAGGCAGGCCTCAGGCAGAGGCAGGCCCACAGAGAACAGCATCAAGCCCAGAAAAGTGTAGGTAATAGAACATCGACCTACTCTCTTTCCTTCTCTCCAGACTCCAGCATCACTACGCGGATTTTGGCAGGCTGCACCACAGGAGCCATGGCAGTATCATGTGCCCAGCCCACAGATGTGGTGAAGGTCCGATTTCAGGCCAGCATACACCTTGGGGCGGGGAGCAACAGGAAGTACAGTGGGACAATGGATGCCTACAGGACCATCGCCAGGGAAGAAGGGGTCAGGGGCCTATGGAAAGGTAGGCCTGGACTCGAGGCTCACAGGGTCGTGGGCAGAGCACTCCTCACCCCTGAGCTAGGGCAGAGAACCGAGCAAGGAGGGAACTCCCAGAATGATATATTTCAGTGATTCTGTAAGATCATCTCAACCAAAACTATCACACTGACCTGCCAGAGTGCCCCAAATTCAGTTCAATTTGTCAACCCTTCAGCATGTGCAGGTTGATGTGCAGGAGACAGAAATGAATAGAAGATACCCACCATGCCCTCATGGCTCTCACAAAGAGAGGAGATGAGATATGTCAAGGAGCAGCCATTCCACAGGATAGGATGTGCTAGGTTCATGTTCAGGTACAGGGCCAGAGGTAGGAGAGGCTGTGCAGGCTCTGAGGGGAAGGTGACCTATAAACTGGGCCTCAAAGGCTCAGTGGGCTCTAGGTGTGTGGGGATGGAAGGGAAGGGCTTTCCCAACAAAGTTCTATCCATAGGACATGGGCTCTAGGTGTGTGGGGATGGAAGGGAAGGGCTTTCCCAACAAAGTTCTATCCATAGGACATGGAGAACAGAGGCCACTAGAGGAGGCAGCTGTGAGTTGTCGGGTACAGGGAGAAGTGATAAGAAGGAGGCCTCCTCAGGAGTAAAGTTTTCAAGTTCCCTATGTGTCCAAATGGAGGTCACCTTGACAAATGCTGGAATCTCTCCCACATGTGGACCAGGGGTCATACAAATCCTTGCAGAAGAAACAGTGGCCCAGTGGTTAAGCAGGACCTTTGGGTCATACCCTTATTTGCTTTATGCTTTCCCAAAGCCCAGCCCTCATCTGGGATGTCAGTAGCTTGGTCCTGATGTTCTCCTAGGGCCTCCCAGGGTCACCCAGAGCCTTGCCTCCCTCTTCCAAACAAAGGCTTCCTTGCCTGGTTTTAGCCAGCTGTCAGGGAGGCATATTTTAATCTTGGTAGATATTGCAGATTATTCTCCAAAATGTGGCTCAAACAAACATAAGAAGGCTTCTCTATTTTCTGTCTCTGAGGTGGACATGGATAATTTAAGTGTTAACCCCAGAGAGGAAAGTGTGGAATCTGCTCAACTGAGGCAGGCTCCTCTGAGACCACTAGAATGGAGACTTCTGCCCCCAAACTGGAGCCTGTGGCCTTGCAACCAGAAAATCCATGTCTATTTTTCACTCATCAGTCCCGACTCCATCCTTTAACAGGAACTTTGCCCAACATCACAAGGAATGCCATCGTCAACTGTGCTGAGATGGTGACCTATGACATCATCAAGGAGAAGCTGCTAGACTATCATCTGCTCACTGGTGAGGCCCTGGGCTCCAGGCAGCTGCCCTCCCACAGCAGGGAGGGAACCTGAAATTCCACAGAGGGGGCACCACTCAGAGGTAACAGGGCATTAGAAGGAGCAGAGAGAAGAGTAGTGCCCAATAAAGATGCCCAGTACAGGAATGCCTCTCTACTTGTTAGATGGGATGCTGCCCAATTCATGAATCATTTAATAATGCCAATTAGATCTTAAAAAAAAAAAAAAAAACCCAGTCGCTCATTGTAATGAATGGGAAAGAACCCTGGATAGGGAGGCCAGAGTCCTGGATGCCAGCCCAGCACATCCCATCATGCATCTTTAAGCAAGAGTCGCCTTCTCTGACTTCATTTTCCTCTGCGATCGTTGGGCTGCACAGCCTTCTAACTGTGGCACAGCCCTGTTCTATTCTGCAAGTACTGTGTGAGATTTAGAAAGCACTATCGTTACACTCAAGGAGTCCACAGTTTAGTGAAAGACAAAGGATGACACACATGGAATAGAAAAGGGGCCTTTCTGTTATTTGCTACTGATATTTGCTCCTTCCTTCCCTGCTACAGACAATTTCCCCTGCCACTTTATTTCTGCCTTTGGAGCCGGTTTCTGTGCCACAGTGGTGGCCTCCCCAGTGGATGTGGTGAAGACCCGGTACATGAACTCGCCCCCAGGCCAATACTGCAGCCCCCTGGACTGTATGCTGAAGATGGTGACCCAAGAGGGCCCCACAGCCTTCTATAAGGGGTAAGGCTCCCTCTCCTGCATCCAACATCCCTTCCCAGAGAACCTGAGCTTGTTTCCTTCCCTCCTTTCTTTCCTTCCTTCCATGTATAATGTGCATACCAATGGGTCCACCTAGGGATGTGACGGTGAACAGCACAGATGTAAATGTCACAAAGGACAAATATAAAGAACTATGGAAGTTTAAAAAAAAAAAAAGTGAACCAAATCTGATTTGGAGAGTCAGGGGAGGTTTACCTGAGAAAAAGAAGTCTAGGCATATGTCAAGTGCTATTTATGCCCAAATTTATTGGGCAAGGGAGAGAGAGGGAAAGGTAGTTGGTAGTCCTGAGACTTTTCTCCAGCCCACTGACTATAGATCTCTACTGATGGTGGCCAAAATGCCCAAAACACATTGTCACATTTCCTGTGTCTTTGCTTTTATCATTCCCTCTTAATGAAATGCCTTTCCCATATCAGGTACATGCTCTAAATCTTAGCCATACTTCAGAACTAGTTCAAATGCCACCTCCCCAACACTCTCAGGTATAAATTTTTCTTCCTCCCTGTGAACTTCAGCAGTAATACCTTGATACCATTTTTATGGCATTTACCACCTCCTACTTAGTGTTATAGGATTTGTAAGTTTAAATTATGCTCCATGCTAGATCACAAGCTCCTTGAAGCCAGAACTGGTGGCTTATATGCCTTTCATCTTCCTAGCCAAAAGCCAGCACTCAATAATGTAGGTTATTAACAATCACCATGATCACTAAGTCACTAAGTACAAGGCCTTATGCAAAGCACTTTATATAGATTATCTCAACAACCCCCTGTACTGGGCAGTATTCTCCACATTTGCTGAGAAAGAAACTGAGACTCAGAAAGGTCAACTGCCTTATCCAAGATCACAAACTTAAAATGTCAGAGCCATGGCTCTAACTCAGATTATCAGATGCCACCCCACATGTTGTCATCCATCCTACTCCCAAGCTCTTGGCTTGGCCCTCACACCTCCCACCACTTCAGCAGATCGTTTTCTGGTAGGCAATGTTAGATTGGACCCAACATGCAATCAGGTTCTCAAACCTGAGAGTGATATAATAAAACTATTTCAATTGCCAGACTGTTCTTTTCCTATAAGTGCTTCTATCATTACAATCATCAGCAGTAGCCACCTGTCTTCAAACAGCAGCAGACACATACATGACATTTATGGAGCATTGACTGATATTGGGCCCTGCATTGTATACTATACATTAGCTCATTTAATCCTTCACAACAACTCTATGAGGTAAATATCTTACAGATGAGGTCACTAAGGCTTAGAAAGATTAAGTAACTTATCCTAGGTCATAAAGCTAGAAACTGATAGAGCTAGCGTTTGAACCCAGGTCTGACTCTGAAGTTCACATTCATTGCCCCAGTGCTATTCTCCCTGGGGAACCTAGGCTGAGGGTTCTGGAGAAACCTTGGTATGAGGCTATGGTGCCCAAGCAGAGTCCTATAGAGCCAAGAGCAACCAGCCAGGCAAGAAAGTGAGTAGGGTTCATTCCTAGGCAGAAGGATCAGCACAGGTAAAGGCATGGAAGCAAGTCTGGCAGAAGAGGAAAGGACCAGGAGGGTATTAGCAGAGAGAGAGGAGCTAAAGAGGGAGCAGGTCCAGGTCACAGGGTCCACCTTGAGTCTGCAAAGCTGATATGGGGACTGTCTCCCAGCTGTGCTATCACAGGACAGGTAGGCTCTCCGGAGATTAGCTAAACATCATGTCACCCAGTCTTTGCCCTCTGGTGTGCCAGCTTCAAGGTGCCTTGATGGGGCCTCCTCAGGGATGGCCCCTCAGCATATAAATGATTCCAGAAATACCCAGCAGGGTATATGGAGTCAGGTAGTTTTAGTAGAGCTCCTTAACTGCCCTGAGCTTCAATTTTCTTCTTCTCCTCCTTTTCTTCCTCCTCTTCCCCCTGCTCTTTTTTTTTTTTTTTCCAAAGGTTTACTTATTTATTTGAGAGACAGAGAGAGCATGTGAGTGAGCAGAGGGAGGGGTAGTGGGAGAGGAAGAGAGAGAAAGAGATCCCAAGCAGGATCCCTGCAGGGAACCTGACAACATAGGACCCATCCACAACCCTGAGATCACGACCTGAGCCAAAACCAAGAGTTGGATGCTTAACCAATTGAGCCAACCACGTGCCCCTGGGCCTCAGTCTCTAAAAAAGAAATGTGGCAACCATCATAGCTACTTTATAGAATTGTGGGAATTAACTGCCTAACACAGAACCTGGCTCAAAATGTGTTTTCTTTCCTTTCCTGACTTCAGCCTCTGCCTAAATTCCTTCAGTAGAGAAAAAAGTCTGAAGAAATCTCAGAAAATGCTCATGACTAACAGAAGCCTAGGTCTTTTGGCACTGACACTGTGAATAGGGGGAGCACTGGTGGTATATTCAGGATTCTTAGTCTGCTCCACCTATGTTTTGGTTGTTTCTCTCAACAGATTTACACCATCCTTTTTGCGTTTGGGAACCTGGAATGTGGTGATGTTTGTGACCTATGAGCAGCTGAAACGGGCCTTGATGAAAGTCCAGATGCTACGGGAATCTCCATTCTGAATAAGGCAGGGCCATGTGGTACTTTGCTGGAACAAGAACCACTGAAGAATGCATTAAAGCAGTGGGTCCATGCTCACACACACCCACACATGTTTACAGAACTGTTTACTTGCTGCTGAGTCAAGAAAGAGAAGTGGAGGAAGGATTCTGGCCTTCAGTGCTTTGTCTTAAGAACACATTTGTTTTGCACTGACAAGATGGAAAATAAATTATATTAATTTTGGGGACCTATTAAGTTGGATGCCTAACATTTAGGCAAGAGAGAATAAACCAAAACATCCATTTGGATAAAAACAAAAGTTTGCAAACTGATGTCCTCTTAAAAAAAACAATCTGATTAGATGATGAATTGTGTACAGGAAAGGCTGAAAGCATGACAGGACAGGAGTGGCACATGATACTTGGAAATCAGGAGTGGCACAGGATACAAGGGGTTTGGAGAGACGCTGCCAAAGCAACATAGCTGTGTCTACAGCCTTTGGTTAACTGTGGATCATCAGCCATATGTGCAATACGCCTGCCATTTAGAAGCCATTGAGATTCTAGAAAATATGAAACCAAAAAAAAAAAAAGAGAAAGAGAAAGAGAGAGAAAACCTGGGCCAGCATGAGGCTGAGATTTGTAATTGTTCCCTGATGACACTGGAGAATCAAGAGGGAAGACTCCATCTTCTTTCCTATAAAATGGAAATAATAATCCCCTCCCTCCCATCTCACCAGGGATGCTATGAGGATCAAGTGACAAGGTGGACATGAAAGCTCTTATATTCACCACTGTAAACGTAAGGACAAGACCTTAGGAAAGATTTTCTCAAGACAGGGAGGAACTAACAGCAGTTTTTAAAAGGTTGAAAGGTTGTCTAGAGGTTTGACCAAAGGAACCAGGGGCTGGGGGGCCAGGGGTGACAGAGAATGGCATGTACTAACAGAAGCCCCACTCCCACGCAGTCCTTGCTTTCCAGCTAGATGGTCTGTGAGACCCCTGAAGGGTACTGGGATTGGGGAAAAAGAGGGTGATGGCAGGCTGACAGCCTAAAGCAGCAGGACTCAGTTTTTTGGAAAATTATTATAATTCAATAAAGGGTGTGGGAATGAGAACAGCATAGCCTTTCCCTCCACCCCTTTCTCTTTCTTGGACAGAATGTCCCTTTCTCACCAGGTTTCTTGTTTGCCAGGTCTGGGCCTGTGGTCCCACATGCCCCCACAGCCCAGGCTGGCTGCTCTGCCTTTTACGGCTTTGGCTTCTCCATCTGTATGTAAAAAGTGGGCTTAAACCAAATGACCTCCTTCTGAACTTTACTGGAGCTCTTTCAGGTTGATAATGAGGACCCAGAATGTCAGCTTTTTCTGCTTCTTAGCAGTGAATAGGATTCTGATAACAGAACTGGGTTCAAATGTCCGCTCCCCTCACCTTACCAGCAGCCTAACCACTGGTGTACCTCAGTGTCCTAGCAGAGAGGTGGAAATAACAAACCCCTACCCTGTAGAAGTGCTCAGCATGTCATCCCTCTCTACCCACTCTGACTCTGGGGGGTGGGGGCAGGTGGGAAGAAGCAAATATCCACTTACTCTCAGCACCTTCCTAAATTTAAATTATAATTTGAGATTAACAACATATACAAACTGGAAAGTCCAAATAAAGGTAAAAAAATAAAGATTATTTTTATTTAATGTCTGGTTTGACTTTCAAATAAAACTCACATTAAAAATTTTCTCTTTCTGGGCAACCCCGGTGGCTTAGGGGTTTAGCGCCACCGTCAGCCCGGGGTGTGATCCTGGGGACCTGGGATGGAGTCCTGCATCGGGCTCCCTGCATGGAGCCTGCTTCTCCCTCTGCCTGTGTCTCTGCCTCTCTGTGTCTCTCATGAATAAATAAATAAAATCTTTTTTTAAAAAATTATCTTTCTTTTGACTTGACTGGCATGTACAAATCATTCTTATTTTTTTTAAGATTTTATTTATTTATTCATGAGAGACACAGAGCATAAGAGACACAGAGCACGAGAGAGAGAGGCAGAGACACAGGCAGAGGGAGAAGCAGGCTCCATGCAGGGAGCCCGACGTGGGACTCGATCCCCGGTCTCCAGGATCACACCCTGGGCCGAAGGCAGGCGCTAAACCGCTGAGCCACCCAGGGATCCCTACAAGTCATTCTTAAACTCCTAGTCTCAGTTCATAAATTCCTAGGGGCAGGAACTACATCTTCCATGAATTTCTACATAGTAATATATTTTTTAAAGATTTATGTATTTATTTTAGAGAGAGAAAGAACACACGCACACACAAACAGGGGGAAAGGCAGGGGAAAGAGAATCCTCAAGAATATTCCCTGCTGGGATCCCTGGGTGGCGCAGCGGTTTGGCGCCTGCCTTTGGCCCAGGGCGCGATCCTGGAGACCCAGGATCGAATCCCACGGTGGGCTCCCGGTGCATGGATCCTGCTTCTCCCTCTGCCTGTGTCTCTGCCTCTCTCTCTCTCTCTCTGTGTAACTATCATAAATAAATTTTAAAAAAATTAAAAAGAATATTCCCTGCTAAACAAGGAGTCTGAAAGCAGGACCCTGAGATCACAACCTGAGCCAGAATCAAGAGTCGGGCGCTTAACCGAGTCACCTAGGTGCCCTGCCCTCTACATAACATTAACACATCCTCTACCCAGAGTAAACTATTCAGATGATGATACCAAAAGAGAGAGGGGATCAATTCTACTAAGAGATATTTTGATTGGGAACAGCACCTTAGTGACCTCTGAGTCCAGGCTTCTGGAAAAAGGAAAACAAGATTGGTGGGAGGTAGGTCTTCCACAGTTTCCTGGGCAAAATATTATATCTCTTTCCCCACTTCTTAAAGGCAGAGGTTGAACCAAATGACCTAAAGCTCTAAAGTTCAGTGATTTTAAGAACTGAAACAGCTTCCTCTAAGCCACAGCATGCAAGCCCTTCCTAGTTCTGGCCCTAATTTCTGCCATCAGGAACTTAGGGATGAGATCTTGCAAAATGGTCAGATCATCAGCTGAGGCCCACAGAAGGAGCTGGCTTCTTAGCTCTGTGCACCCATCCCGCACTGCACACCCACAGACACCTACTTCATCAGTCATTAAGAGGATATCTGCTTTGGGGTGCCTGAGTGGCTCAGTTGGTTAAGTGTCCAACTCTTGATTTTGGCTCAGGTTATCACCCATCTCAGGGTCCTAAGATTGAGCCCCATGTTGGGCTCCTTACTCAGCATGGAGTCTGCTAAAGATTCTCTCTCTCCCTCTTCCTCTGCTCCTCCCCTATTCCTGCACACACACACTCACTTTCTCTCAAAAAAAAAAAAAGGATCCCTGGGTGGCGCAGCGGTTTGGCGCCTGCCTTTGGCCCAGGGCGCGATCCTGGAGACCCGGGATCAAATCCCACATCGGGCTCCCGGTGCATGGAGCCTGCTTCTCCCTCTGCCTGTGTCTCTGCCTCTCTCTCTCTCTCTCTGTGACTATCATAAATAAATAAAAAAAATTAAAAAAAAAAGAAATCAGCAGTGTGAATACATTTAAAAAAAAAAAGAGTTTTCTTAAACTCTTCTGGTGTATCAAGCAAAAATGACATAGTTTAGGCCCCAACTCAGTCACATTAGTGACATAACGGATAACTGACTTCACATAAATCTTGTAAGTAAAGGTAATATTTTTTTTAAGATTTTATTTATTTATTCCTGAGACACACAGAGAGAAGCAGACATAGACAGAGGGAGAAGCAGTTTCCTTACAAGGAGCCCAGTGCGGGACCAGATCCCCAGACCAGGATCACGCCTAGAGCCAAAGGCAGACACTTAACTGTTGAGCCACCCAGGCATCCCAAAGGTAATGTTTTCTTAAGGAATATTTTATTCAGAAGGAATGAATGTTAAGGAAATATATCTCTATAGATGAGTTAATTTGTGTCAGGACACTTTGAAAACTGCTGAGTGGTATACAAAGGAAAACATTCATTGTACATATAGTATAAGGCACACATCGTACTAGATGCTGAGATGAACAAGGCCAATCCTGCCTTCCAGCTCACTGAGGCAGAGAGCAGTTGGGCAAGAAAGACAAATAAGCTACACCAAGTGATAAAAAGCCACATTAGAGATATGCATGAGGCATCTAAGAGCTGTAACATAGATTAGGGATACCTAACCTGGTTTGGGGGCCAGGAAACTTCTTAAAGAAAGACACCTAAAGGACACGATAGATGTTATCTAAGCAAAAGAAGGTGGGAAAGTCATTTTAGGGAGAGGAAAAGGCTTGTGCTAAGGAAGGCAAGAACAAGAGGCATCCAAGTTTTGCTAGTTGTCAGTATGACTGGGTTGCAGACCCAAAGGGAAGCAATGAGAGATGGGGATGAAGAGGAAAACAGGGACCCTGAAAGGCCATAGAAGCTACACATTATGAGCTGAATGTTTGTGTCCCCTCAAAACCTTTTTCCTTGTGTTTTTTTCTAAGAATTTTCTAGTATTAGCTCATACATTTAGGTCTTTGATCCTTTTGTATATGGTATCAGGTAAGCATCCAAGCTCATTCTAAAATGAATGAACTTTTAAAAGATCGAAAAAACTTCTTCCTGAAATATAGCTTTTCCACTGGGAACCAAAAATATTGAATAATCTATTTCTGCCAGAGTGGAAATCTCTTGAGGATATGAGTATACATGTGAATTCATGTAAATGGAATGACTAGTGAACTCCTAACAAAAAATAAAGCTTAGTAGCTATGGGATATAGGTCAAATTCTTGGTCTCTCTGAGCCTGTTTCTTTATCTATAAAATATGGTAAATAATTTGGCAGAGAGCTATGGCTTTGTAAGCTAAAAATGGTGAACTTTGTAGGAAACAAACCAGATTCCCATGCATTGTTGGTGAGACTGTACTATGGTACAACCATTTTGGAAATTGAGTTTCTTAAAATGTTACCATTTCATCCAGCTATCCTTCTCTTAGGTATTTACCCAAAAGAAATTAAAGCTTATGTCCATAAAAAGACTTGCATGTGAATATCTGTAACAGCATTATTCATAATAACCCCAAACTTTAAACAGTCCAAATGCCTATTGACAGTTGAGAAGACAAACACAACATTTCATTATCACTTTGATAAAATACTACTTAGCAATAAAAAAGAAAGTTATGTTGGGATGCCTGGGTAGCACAGTTGGTGAATCATCCAATTCTTGGTTTTGACTCAGATCTGATCTCAGGGTCATGAGATCAAGCCCCACAACAGGCTCTGTGCTCAGCACGGAGTCTGCTTATGACTCTCTCTCTCTCTCCTTCTGCTCCTTCCTCACTCTCTAAAAATAAATAAATAAATAAATCTTTAAAAAAAGAAAACCAATACGGGGGCGCCTGGGTGGCTCATTCAGTTGGATGTCTGACTCTCAACCTCAGCTCAGGTCTTGATCTCAAGGTCATGAATTCAATCAAGCCCTGTGTTGGACTCCATACTAGGCATGGAGCCTACTTTAAAAAAAAATTGGGCAGCCCGGGTGGCTCAGTGGTTTAGCGCTGCCTTCAACCCAGGGTGTGATCCTGGAGACCCAGGATCGAGTCCCACATCAGGCTCCCTGCATGGAGCCTGCTTCTCCCTCTGCCTGTGTCTCTGCCCCCCCCACCGTGTCTCTGCCCCCCCCCCGTGTCTCTCATGAATAAATAAATAAATAAATAAATAAATAAATAAATAAATAAAGCTATTATTTATAAATTAAAAAAAAGTTTAAAAAACTATGTTAAGGAAGCTAGACACCAAAGATTACATTCTATTTATATGAAAATTTTAGAAAATTGAGGTGCCTGGCTAGCTCAGTTGGTAAAGCATGCAAATCTTGATCTCAGGGTTGTATATTTAATCCCCATGTTGGGTGTAAAGATTACCTAAAAACAAAATCTTTAAAAAGCAATTTTAGAAAATTCAAAACTGTACAGACAGAAAGATCAGTGGTTTTCTACCACTGGAAGTGAAAGAAGGAAATGACTACAAATACTTTTGGGATGATTAATTATAGTAATTGTTGCAAAACTGTATAAATTTACTAAGAATTAATTAAACTGTACACTTAGCAATAGATGAATTATGAAGTGTTTAAGTTGTACCTCAGTAAGGCTGTAGTGGAAAAGGTTATGCTCTAGTTCACAGCAATACGATTGTAATAGACAAAAACTGAAAACAACATAAATGCCCATAAACAGTAGAATGGATAAGTTGGATATATTCATATGATGGAATGTTATACAGCAAAGAGAATTTTAAAACTACCGTTTCATGTAACTTGGGTGAATCTCACAAAAATAATGTTGAGTGAAAGACACAAAATAGTACATAATGTATAATTCCATTTACATGATGTTTAAAAACAGGTAAAACAAATATTTGGTGTTAGAAATCAAGAGAGTGGTTATTCTTTAGGTGAATAGCGATAGCGGGGTGTTAATAAGGTTTCCTTTTTTTATTGTAATTTTATTTTTTTCCAGCTTTAATGAGGTATCATTGCCAAACAATATTAATAATGTTTCTCGAGGTGTGTGCTCACTATATAGGGGTGTTCACTTTTTGAAAGTCTATCATGCTGTATACTTAATGGTTTGTGCACTGTTTTATATGTATGTTATACTTCAATAGTTTACTTTAGGGGCACCTGGGTGGCTCAGGCAGTTAAGCATCCAACTCTTAATTTCTGGCTCAGGTCATGATCTCAGGGTTGTGAGTTCAAGCTCAGCATGGAGCCTGCATAAGATTCTCTCTCTCCCTCTGCTCCTCCCCCCACTGTGCACGTTTTCTCTCTCTCTCTCTCTCTCTCAAAAAAACAAAAAACAAAACAAAACAAAACAAAAAAAACGCTTATGTTAAAAACACACTTAATTTGAAAAAGAGAGAGACGCCTGGTGGCTCAGTGGTTGAGCGTCTGCCTTTGGCTCAGGGTGTGGTCCCGGGGTCCTGGGTATGAGTTGCACGTCAGGCTTCCTGCATGGGGCCTGCTTTTCCCTCTGCCTATGTCTCTACCTCTCTCTGTCTCTCATGAATAAATAATAAAGTCTTTTAAAAAAAAAGTTTTAAAGAATTTGAAAAAGTGATCACCAATGATCTTTGAGAAGTGTGTATGCGTGTATGCCTCTGTATGTCTCTGTGTGTCTGTGTATCTGGGTGTACATGTGAGTATTTGTGTATTTGTGTATACACAGGGATAATGAGAGGAGCTGGCCAGGAGGAGATCTGAGGAAGTGTTACAGGATAAGGAAACAAGCAGCTTACAAGCCCTATGGGAATGAGGTTGGCATGTTGAGAGAACAGAAAGAAAGCTGTGTGTGGCTGGCATAAAGTGAATGAGATGAACGTGAGATCATTCCTTTATTCATTCATCAAATCTTTAAGAGTTGTGCCAGAGGCTGAGAAGTCAGAGGACAAACAATTGTTTGGAAAGTGTGACAGAGAAAGGGAGGAGGGGGGAAAAAAGCCACTATTGAAGGGGTTGGAAAGTTCGGGGGGGGGGGGGGGGCGCTCAGCGGTTGAGTGTCTGCCTTTGGCTCAGGGCCTAATCCCAGGATCCGGGATCAAGTTCTACATCAAGCTGTCTGTGAGGAGCCTGCTTCTCCCTCTGCCTGTGTCTCTGCCTCTCTCTCTCTCACTGTGTGCCTATCATAAATAAATAAAAATTTTAAAAAATTTAGAATGAGATGCTTTGAGCATGCAAAACATCTTTAAAAAAAATAAAAAATAAAAATAAAAAAGGGGGGATCCCTGGGTGGCTCAGCGGTTTAGCCCCTACCTTCCACCCAGGGCCTGATCCTGGAGTCCTGGGATCAAGTCCCACATCAGGCTCTCTGCATGGAGCCTGCTTCTCCCTTTGCCGGTGTCTCTGCCTCTCTCTCTCACTCTCTGTCTCTCATGAATAAATAAATAAAATCTTAAAAAAAAAAAAGTTCTGAGGGTTCCTTTCTATTTACACACACAAACACACAATAGAAGAAAGGAAAGATTGAAGATGAAGGAAACAGGTTGCAGAAATAAGATCCTGGAGAAAACAGAAGAAGACAGAATAATGGAGATAACATGGTAGGGATCACTTTGGAACGGATATGGGAAAGCGAGAAATAAAACAGCCATAGGGCAAACATTTTGAAAGGGAGAGAGGCAAAAAGAAAGCATTCTCCAACCTTCCCATTGAAATTTCAGGAATGGTCACATAGGAAAGTTGGTTAGGGCCTAGAGAGTTATTTATAAAAAAAAGAGATCTTAAAAGCTCTTTCTTTCCCCTTAAAATATAATGAAAAAACTAGGTCCTCCATTGCACTTTTGACACTGTTCTCTGTTCTCTGTCATGCTGAGCTGTCTGGAACCCCCACCATGGGGCAGCCTGGAGAATTCCAGAGTGTGTGGCACCAGGCTCTAGTGGGTTCCCCCCAGTTGTCCCAGGGTACCTCACACCATACACATGGAGCTCCACATAAGGCACATCACCCACAGAGTAAGCTGTTAGACAATATGTGACAGGGTCTTTAAAATTCACAGGGAAAATATGCAAATCCCCACATATCCACCATCAGTTATGATACAGAAAAATAAACATGTCAAGAAAGATGAATGCAAATACTTTGAGAAGCTATTGTTTCTAGATTGTTTCATGCTGTACCTTTACCATTTATTAGATATTGTGGGCCTGAGGATAATACAATTTTTTCATTATCTTGATATTATGGAGGACATTTTGAAAAATGAGAAACAGTTATGCTTCATTGTCCAGTTTTACTAAAGACTGTCTATGGTTTCTTGGCATTAAAAGGCAGCAATACATTGATATTACGAACCAGTATAGATCATCAAATATTTTCTTTTTTTTTAAGATTTTATTTATTTATTCATGAGAGACACAGAGAGAGAGAAAAAGAGAGAGGCAGGCAGAGAGGCAGAGACACAGGCAGAGGGAGAAGCAGGCTCTATGCAGGGAGCCCGACGTGGGACTCGATCCCGGGTCTCCAGGATCAGGCCCTGGGCTGAAGGCACTGCTAAACCGCTGAGCCACCCGGGCTGCCCAAATATTTTCTTTTTGAAGTTTGGAGGAATGATCACAACTTCCACCAATAAAGGCAGCAGAAAATCCCACAGAAACTTGGTAGGTAGTATAAACTGGTCAGACCACAAAAATGACATAAAGACATGCATTTTGCCTGAGAAATACACTATAGTTAAGATCACTGATTCAGGTCCTTAACTTTCTGGATCACTAGATTATAATGTGGTACATAGTTTATATAATAAAGGATTTTTTATTTGAGCATATCAATCTCTGATGACAATTTCATCCTTCAACGTTTTATTTTTTTTATTTTTTGTATTTTTTTTTTCCTTCAACGTTTTATAATGAAATGACTGCAAGATGACTAGGTGATTACTTTGAAACTATTCCTTTCAATAGATAAGCATACTAATGTTGCTGGGCTTGCAAATGTCCTTGAGATATACTTATCATTGGTTAAGAATGATGTTTCCATGTATTGCTGATTGGGCTTTACCCATAAGAAGAGACAAGTAATAAATTTGGATCAACTTCATTATCATGGTGGAATATACCCCCTATAAACAAATTAAAAAGTAGTTTACATCCACAAAAGATATTCTTATCGGGCATGGGGAAGAAAGTAGGAGTCCTGAACATGGAGCTTTGTCAGCTCTGATACTGATTCTTGATCCAGCTGACACAACCAGTATAAGCAGTTTGGGTCGGTCTACAGGATACACAACTATTTGACTCAACTCTTACCTTTTTTTTTTTTTTTAACTCTTACCTTTTAACTGATGGGAAACCTTTCACCAAAAGTTGGCAAACACGGGATCCCTGGGTGGCTCAGCGGTTTAGCGCCTGCCTTTGGCCCAGGGCGCGATCCTGGAGTCCCGGGATCAAGTCCCACGTCAGGCTCCCGGCATGGAGCCTGCTTCTCCCTCTGCCTGTGTCTCTGCCTCTCTCTCTCTCTCTGTCTATCATAAATAAATAAATAAATCTTTAAAAAAAAAAAAAAAAGTTGGCAAACTCTCACATGAGTCTCTGGACAGCTTCCTTACAGAATTAGAAAAGATTCAAAACACTTAGGAAGGAGAAATGCAGACTACAGAGACATTTTGATCAGGCACTTACAGAAACACAACACTGTCTGCATAACAATAACAACCCAATTATGGCTTTCTTCTGAATCTCTTACACTGTAAAAGCCTTCCTGATTTGAACCCTAGGACTTGCAGCAGACTTGTAAACAAAAAATTACAAATTTCTTATTTCCATGGCTCCTCTCACTAATAGATCCAACCCATCAGCAGTAGTACTGCTCTCCATTTTAGACCCATTATCCAGAAATCAAATCCCCAATTTTATTACTGTCTAAAAGTATAAGACTTCAAAAACGGTCAGGTAAATTTCATGGTATTCTTAAGCATTAACAATGTCTGGGAGTCATAAACCTGAAGTAACTTCTACTTTACATATGCTCATGACATTGAACAATGGGATGGGAGAAATTTTTCCCATTTGATAAAACAACTAGGAGAGTCACGTGTCATGTCAATATGGGTGTTCATGAAGCTTTGCAAATATTAAAGAACAAAATGCGCTTGCACGGATTTTTGTGGTTATGTTACTATGTTGTATACTTCTAAACAATCTACAAATAGAAAGCTTGATGATGTTTCTGAGAAGAAAGAAGAACCTGATTTAACTTCCTACACAGAGCAAATGAAAGTACAGAATCATTTGAAGTAGTCACGGAGGAAGCAACTACAGATTCGACAACAAAACAGAACTCTGATGTTGCTACAACAGAAGCTGACTGGTTTCCACTTGTGCTGTGCTTTGAAATTCCTGTTTAGCTCTGAATTAAACAAGATCAACAGTTTGTAGGAAAACTGCTACACATAACCTTTGCAGAGAAGAAAGCCTTCAAAAACTCCATTCAAAACAAACAACTCCATTCTAATTGGTAACTCTGTCTACATGTCCTTAAGTTTTCATTCATTCTAGGAAGGAGCTTTAACACTGGATATTCACACTAAAGCCAGTTCTTCTTTTTCTCCTTCTTCATATTTTATTTATCTGATAGAGGGAGAGCACAAGCAGGGGGAGTGACAGAGGGAGAGGAAGAAGCAGACTCTCCACTGAGCAGGGAGCCCTATGTGGGGCCTGATCACAGGACCCTGGGATCATGACCTGAACCAAAGGCAGACATGCAACCAACTGAGCCACCCAAGTGCCCCTGAAGCCAGTTTTTCAAGTTTGATTTACCATCTTTTTTTTTTTTAATTTTTTTTTATTTATTTATGATAGTCACACACAGAGAGAGAGAGAGGCAGAGACACAGGCAGAGGGAGAAGCAGGCTCCATGCCAGGAGCCTGATGTGGGACTCGATCCTGGATCTCGCCCTGGGCCAAAGGCAGACGCTCAACTGCTGAGCCACCCAGGCATCCCTAACAGATTGTTTTTGGCAATCCAAACTGTATTTTTTTATTTTGAGTTAATCTGCATTTCATTTTCTAAATCTAAGGATAAACTTCATAGGCTTCATGATGACTGTTAACATTTATAAGCCATCACAAAGAATACTGTAATGGTGATTTTATATGTTAATTTATCAAATAGAAATCTTGTTTAATTTTATATTTTGTTACCTATGCTTTTGGGGATAATGAGAAGACATGTAACTGTTCCTGTGAAAATACTTCTTGGTATTTAGAGTAGAAACATTATAAACATCCAGTATTGAGAAATTTGATGAGACAGTAAGAATTCCTGTGGATATCTACAAATTATGTATATCAATTGAACCTTGTTGAAGGTATGCAAATCAGCAATAGTTATGTATAATTTAACTTTGTTTTATAGGGTCTTAACTCAGACTATAAAGATTCACTGATAAGAGAAGTTATGGAAAACATTTTTTTTAACTCATTTAGAATTCATTCAAAGTGCAATAAGCAGCCCTTGAAAGGACATTAACCCAATTTGCATTTTGTTTTTTTTCCTTTTTTTATTATCAGCTTTATTGACATATAATATACCATATAATTCATTCATTTAAAGAGAAAGTCAACAGTTTTTAGTATAGAGTTGTGCAACCATCACCACAACCAGTTTTAGAACATTTTCATCATCCCAAAACAACAAGCCCCTCCTTACCCTGTGCCTGTCATGCCCCAATTCCCTCCATCCAACCCAGCCCTGCTTTCTGCCTCTATAGAGTTGCCTATTATGACATTTCATATAAGTGAAAATATGAAAGGAGGCATACCGTATGTGGTCTTTTGTGTCTGACTTCTTTCATTTAGCATACTGTTGTCAAGGTTCGTCTATGTTGTAGCACGTACCAGTACTTCATTTCTTTTTATTGCTGACAAAAGATGCATCTTTTAACTCTTAACAGTGTTTTTCTCATTCAACATTTAAAACATAGGGTTTGTTTCTTGCCAGTGAATATTCATTAAAAATTTTAATTCAATCCTGTTACTGTAAATGTTTAAAGTATTTCTATAAGGCTTTATGTTGCCATTCCCCCACCCCCCATTTTTTTTTTTAGGAACCAAGGGAGAAAGGAACATCAAAAAGGATAGGGAAGTTTAAAAAATATGGTTCAATTTGATATCTCACGTAGGTTTTTAAAAAATCAGCTTTACATCATTTTTTTTTTAATGTATGATCATCAAATTTTCTTGATTTCTTTTTTAAAATATCCAATCAGGGGCATCTGGCTAGCTCAGCCCAGGAACATTAGACTCTTGATCTTGGGGTTGTGAGTTCAAACCCCAAATAGGGTGTAGAGATTACTTAAAAATAAAATATTTTTAAAAATGCACAATCAGGTAATTTTGTGTTTATGGGGGGGGGGAGGGTTTAACATAGCCAACCTCCTCAACATCTCAAATTATCAGAGACATTTGAAATGTTTATTTTTTTGAAATGTTTAATATTTTCTTTTTTTACTTAATATTTTCTCATGTTGGTTTTTATTACCTGATGTTTTCAATATTTTTGGCATTCTTGTGTCTTTTTCATTGGCAGTGTTTCAAACAGTTTGTATTTAAAATTTTTAAGTTTTATTTTATTTATTTTTTTAAGACTTTTATTTATTTATTCATGAGAGGCAGAGAGAGAGAGAGGCAGAGACATAGGGAGAGGGACAAACAGGCCCGATGCAGGAAGCCTGATGCGGGGATGCAATCCCAGAATCCCGGGGTCACGCCCTGAGTCAAAGGCAGATGCTCAACCACTGAGCCACCGAGGCATCCCTAAAATTTTTAAGTTTTAAAAGTGTATTGTTTTCTAGTATGATATCAACTTTATAAACTCTGTCAGTTTGATCACTGGAACATATGTTTACAAACAAACTGGGATATATATATTCAACGAAATAGATGTGAAACAAGTTTTTAAAAAGCACTTACCAGGCAGCCCACGTGGCTCAGTGGTTTAGCGCCCCCTTCACCCCATAGCCTGATCCTGGAGTCCCAGGATCCAGTCCCACGTCGGGCTCCCTGCATGGAGCCTGCTTCTCCCTCTGCCTGTGTCTCTGCCTCCTTCTCTGTGTGTGTGTGTGTGTCTCATGAATAAATAAATAAAATGTTAAAAAAAAAAAAAAAGCACTTACCTGTTTCTATACTGATCTGTCTACAGGACCTCTAATGACTTGGACAAGCTGCTTGCTAAAAATCCAGAGGTACAGCGCCTGTAGCAGTGCTAATCTGCTTGGCTCCATTCAAAATAAAAGAGAATTTAAGGGGTTTGTTTTTTTGTTTGTTTGTTTTGTTTTGTTTTCAAACTCTTGTGTTGAGAGAATTTGTTCTAACAGGATTTCTCCTTAAAGAATCCATGCTGGGTCCTGGGAATCTCTACCTCCTTTTTAAAAGTTCACACACCATCCTTTCAACAACCCTTGGATTTTGCCAGGGATGAATAAACACCTCATGGGTATATGATCTTTGGAATCCAAATTCTTCCCTGTTTTGGCAATCAGGGTGACGCTTTTCGTTTTCAGGCCATTAGTTCCATCCTGTTCTTTCTGTCTCCTCAGGTTCAGCAGTTTCACCGCCAGTCACAAAGCATCCTGGGAATCACTTCAAGAGACAAAGAGAAGGGGATCCCTGGGTGGGCAGCGGTTTGGCGCCTGCCTTTGGCCCAGGGCGCGATCCTGGAGACCCGGGATCGAATCCCACGTCGGGCTCCCAGTGCATGGAGCCTGCTTCTCCCTCTGCCCATGTCTCTGCCTCTCTCTGTGGCTATCATAAAAAAAAAAAAAGACAGAGAGAGAGACAAAGAGAAGCTTGTGTAAAAGTGAGACCAGCTGGTGGATGGCCGACTCCTCAGTACCAGAAAGAATTCTCTGGCCTGACTTCTCAGTTTCCACTTTGCTTCTGCTTCTGCCAGGCCATGGGCTCAATGTTTTTCTCTCCTGCTAGAACTATCCAGACCCATTCCAGTTATTCTCAGCTGACAATGTCTGCTTGTGGACAATTCAGAAAACAAACACGCGGTGCCTGATACACCAGGATTCAAGCCACGGCTCACCACTTCGCAGCTGTGTGACATGAAGCAGGTGATTTGACCTCTTGGGGAGCTGCGTCCTTATCTGTAAAACTGAGGCTAATATCGGCCTCACAGGATTATGCGAAGTATTCATACTGAACGTGAAGGTGGTAATGGCAGTTGCCAAACGTTCGTCGTCCCCCAACCCCCATCTTCCCATTACACTTTAACAGGCACTTTCAACAGCAGCCCAAGCAGCGCGCCCTGAGGCCCCACTGTCTGTGCGCCCCTGAGTGCTGGATGCTGAAAATACCGGCAATAGCTTCCTGCTCTCGAGAAGTTTACAATCTACTCAGGGGAATCGCTTCCACTAGCTCGATTCATCCCTTAGAAATAGTCCTGGCTGAAAGGATGAAAACTGGAAGAAAGGGACGGAGAGCCCAAGGGCGAACAGTCCTCCCTCCTACTTCACAGACGTCTTATTTGTCCCAGCCACAGGACCCAGTTACTGGTTTTTTACATGTCCGTCACCCCGACAGGACTGCCAGCCACCTGAGGGCGACCCAGGTTTGGCTCATCTAAGGCACGTTCTCATCTCGGGCCTAGGCGCGCAGCAGGCCCGGGCCGCGTTCCGCCTTCTCAGTCGCGGGGCGCCGGCCGCGCACTCAGCTGCAGGTGGGGGCGGGAGCGTCACGCTCGGTGCCTCGGTCCCGCCAGGCCGGAAGTCCCGCGGGACCCCTAGGCAAGGCTGCTGTGTGGCGGGAGACGCCCGGAAGCCGGGCAGCTCCCCGCAGCCGTTGGCGGTAACCCGCCACCTGCCACTGCAGCCCTGATTGGCTCCTTCCTCGGCCAACGCGGAGGCTTTAACCAATCGCCGGCGGCCGGGAGGCCCCGCCCCGCGAGAGCTCCCTGAGGCAGGAGCTTTGTGTTTGCCGGTGAAAGGGGGGGGGTGGGCTCCACCCGAGCCTCATGGGACACTGTTAGAAAAAGCCCTGGCGGGGTGCCGGGGGGCGGGGGGAGCTGAGGTGTGTGTGACCCTGGGCAGGGTCTGCTTCTCTCCAGGCGTCAGGAAGTTAGCGGACCGGAGCGAGGGAGTGACCCTGCAGGGGAACGAAGGGGTAGACGCGGGGATCCGTCCGCTTGGAAATGGGAGCAGAGGAGGGCGCTCGGAGAACCTGGGGCGTGACAGTCTTTGAGGAAAGGCGGTGGCTAGAGGGTCGCCTCACCCCGAGTCCGCAGGCCCCGCCCCGCCCCGCAGGCCCCGCCCCCCGAGCCCATAACCGCGCGGCAGACTCCGCGGAGCCCACTGCGAACACCGCCGCAGCTCTCGGCTTGTGAGCCCCGCCCGTGCCCCCTCCGCGCGCTCTCCGCCCGCCGACAGACAGAGCCGCCCGCGCTCCCGTGTTCTCCTTGCGGCCCGGTGAGCCCGGGCCCCTCCCGCCCCAGCCCTGCGCGGGCTAAACCTGCCGCACGCCCGCTACCGGGTAGCGCGGACCCGCGCCCTTCCCGCTCTTCAATTTCTTTCCTCTTCTCCCAGCCTAGCTTATATTTTTCCTCTGTGTCCTCTGTCTTTTCCTTTACCTCTCTTCTTTCCCTCCTTTTCCTTCCCCGTCCTTTCTTTATCTTTCACGTTCACGTTGGCTGTAATTTAAGCCTCTACCCTTCCAACTCTCTCCCCTGGGCCTGGATGCCCAGCTCCGCCTTGAATGGGGGCCTTGGGCCGGGGCAACTATCTGAATGACCTTCCCCTCCTGAAGAAGAGGAGGTTTGGAGCAGAGTCTGCCCTCAGCCGGTCTCACCTCCTCACATCCCACCCCTGGGGCCTACTTGACTCTCAGAGAGTCTCTGACCTTTCATGACCTCCTTTCAACACTTCCACTCACCAGTCTGCTGACTGTTGTGGGGGATGCTTCTTCAGAATACACACTGCCACCAAAGCAGAAATCTGGGAGTCAATGTGTGATACTAAGAGAGCAGACAAGGGAAGGAGGACTCCTGGGTTCATTTACCCCCATCCAGTGTGTGCACTGAATTATTTGTCCCTAGCTGCCCTGGGTGAGATGGACCCTGTTCCTTACTCCTCCTCACCTCCCCACTTAAGGATTGTGTGGGGTTTGTGTGCCTTGGGCAGGTGGCCCTTTCCTTGCTGGAGTGTAATCTGTGAAGGCAGATTTGCCATTCTAAACTCTCTTGGGGCACCTGGGTGGTTCAGTCGGTTCAGCCTTTGACTGTTGGCTTCATTCAGCTCAGGTCATGATCTGGGGATGATAGTGGAATCCAGCTAGTACTGGGCTCTGTACTCAGCCCAGAATCTGCTAGAGATTCTCTCCCTTCCTTTGCCCTTCCCCCACCACTCGCATGCTCTCTTTCTCCTTCTCTAAAATAAAAATCTTAACACAGATTCTCTTCTTTGCCCTCATCCACAGGACACATAGTATGACTATTAGGTGTTTCGTCTCCCAGCCATTTTCTATGGAAAACCAAGGAGATCGGGCCATGATAGCCACTGGCAGCTTTGAAGAATGGGATGCCTTTAGAGAAGCTTGATCTTGGAGGCCTCAGCGTGAGACCTTACAAAGCCGGGTAAGTGTCCAGTCTAAGGGAGGGATCTCCTGATTCCAACAGTGCTTTGGCCTGGGGGTAGGGGTCAGTAGGATATTAGCAAAAATAACTACACCACATCCCCACCCCCAGTGAAGTTGCTCTTCAGAGTTCACAAGTACTCTTATGTATCCCTGGTCTCATTCTATCCTCTAAGCTGACCTTGACAAGCCAGGGATGGTGGTCCCCATATTTATAAAGGAAGAAATTGAAGCCTGAATGGGATAGTGATTAGTCCTTGGTCGTCCTGGAAATCACCAGCAGAGCTAGGACAAACTTTCTAGGTCCCAGTTTTTATTTATTCTTCTTAGTAGGGTCTTTAGCACAAGTGACCATTGCTCCCATACTCAACGCCTCTGAAAGACCTGGGCAAACCCAAAGCAGCAATCAAAATGGCAGCTGAGCCTCAGTGTACTTGTTTTTGAGATGGACAGGAGCTGGGTCTTGTTCTTCTCTGGCCTTCACAACAGTGCATGTAGCACAGGATCAGGATATGACTGACTCATTTATCATGTCTCTGATGCCCAGAGAAGGGACACGATTTGCCTGAACCTTCTCAGAACTGTCATATTTGGCATAAGAGAACTTGGGTGTTAGATTTCCTTGTAAAAGCCCTGCCTTTGCTGGGGGCTGAGAAGACCACAGGACACAAATGTTCTGGACACCAGTGCAAAGCAAACTGAATAAGCTATGGAGCCTGTACATGTGGCTCTTACTAAGTTCCCTCATCTGTTACGTAGAGTTAAGGCAGCCACTTCATAGGGCTGCTCTGAAGAGCAAGTGAGCTAATAGAGTGCTCCAGGCAGTGGGATGGGGAAGGTATGGAACACATCCGGGAGGAGAGGGATGTGAGAGAAGGGGAGCTGGGGAATTTGAAGCATCTTCATCAACCCATCTGCCATTTGAGTACCAATGTTCACTGAGCTTCATATGGCCAGGCTCCAGGGAAACTCAAGGCCAGGCCTAGCCTATAGGAGCTCTGGATGCAGTTGAGTGGTGAGTAGCCTCTGGATTTCACTGTTTGCCCCAGCTACCTGGAGTGAGAAGCCCAAGAGGAAGAAGCTGGGCGAGCTGTTTGTGTCCAGAGGTCTTTGTGTTCACAACAGACCAGCCACATCCTCCCTCTGCTGGCCAGCATTTTCCTCATGATACGGGTAGCCAATCAGGCCAAGCTCAGAGCAGCTGCTCCCCTGAAGTCAGAGAAGTGAGCTCAGGCAAGGGAGAAGCAGGTCACCCTCCCCCATTGGGGGTGCTGGGCTCACTTCCTCCCCAGGCTGCGGAGGCAGCATAGAAGGGTGTTGTTCCAACTCTGAGAACAAAATGGAGCTTTTGGTTTCCTGTGTCACTTTTCATAGCTCTGACCTGCACCTCCCCATCCCCGCCCCTTCTGTGGTGAAGATGTGGATCCCCTGTGTTGAAGGAGAGGAAATGGGCCAGAGAGGGAGACCACTTTCCCTGCATCACACAGTAGTTTAGGGGGAGAGGGTCCAGTGCTTATGCACCTACTCTCACCCCTGAGAGTTACCCAGTATCCTTCAAGGCCCAGCTAAATATTACCTTTTCCAGTTACCAACTCTTCCATACCTCTACCCAGAGAGAATTGTTCCCTCCATTTTGAGAGTATGTCCTGTAAGCCCTGAATGCAGTGCAGCTTGAATTACCTGCCCATCCCCGTGCCAGACAGTAAGCCTCCTCTAGGGTCGATACTGTCTTGGGCATATCAGTGAACCAGCACCCAGCAAAGCAGTCTTGAAAGAATGACTTTAGAGGGTACCCCGGGTGGCTCAGCAGTTTAGCGCGGCCTTTGGCCCAGGGCCTAATCCTGGGTACCCGGGATCGTGTTCCGCTTCGGGCTACCTGCATGGAGACTGCTTCTCCCTCTGCCTGTGTCTCTGCCTCTCTCTATCTCTGTCTCATGAATAAATAAAATCTTTAAAAAAAAAAAAAAATGACTTGCGAGAGCTCAAGTTGAGTGGGACTGGGGAAGAAAATTCCTAGTGGGCTGGGAAGGGGTTGAACTGGTCTCTCCCATTCCATTTTTTCTAGACTTAGACAATTTCAGACCCGTAGGAACCTCTCCTGCTTAAGAGATCCAGAGCATAAGCCTGTGAGTTTGTGCCTGTCAGGTCTTGGTCTGATCAGAACCTTTTCCTGACTTCTGCCGGCCCTCCAGGTCTATCTGCAGGAGCAGGAATGTGGGCATGATCAGTGAAATCTCTGCACCCAGCACACAGAAGCTGGGTCACTGCCCATTGTGAGGCCCTGACCAGACTCTCCCTGTAGTGAAAAGGAGGGGGCTCTTCACAGAATGTGTTCTCCTCCAGCAGGAATTCTCCAGCCCCTATTTGAGTACTTCCCGAGTACACTCCTGTTTTCCCTCACAAGGTTGCTCTGGTTCTTGCTTAGGGAGGTGGTACTACCAAGGTAAGTGTGGGGTGGTGAGCAGGACAGGACTGTTGCTAATGGGGCTTCTCTCTCCTTGGCTTAGATTCCGGCAGAGTTCTTCTATCTCGTCTTGTTGCTGACTGAAGGTGACCCCTTCTCCAGTCTTTCTCCATCTCCTGGGAGGTAGTGAGCAGTCAGCATTATGGTTGGGTTCAAGGCTACGGATGTACCCCCTACTGCCACTGTGAAGTTCCTGGGGGCTGGCACAGCTGCCTGCATTGCAGATCTCATCACCTTTCCTCTGGACACCGCTAAAGTCCGGCTGCAGGTGAGGGGATGAAGCCTGGGGTCCTGATGTTGTCTAGTCTGCTCTGCCTGAAGACACGGACTCCTTAAGGGTCAGGAAAGTGTTTAGAACTGTAAACTATGGAGCATAGGGATGGCAGGAGATGGGAAGGACAGCCTGCCTATCCATACAACCACCCAATTTGATCTTGCAGATCCAAGGAGAAAGGCAGGGGCCAGTGCGGGCTGCGGCCAGCGCCCAGTACCGAGGCGTGCTAGGCACCATCCTGACCATGGTGCGCACTGAGGGCCCCCGTAGCCTCTACAGTGGGCTGGTCGCCGGCCTGCAGCGCCAGATGAGCTTTGCCTCTGTCCGCATCGGCCTCTACGACTCTGTCAAGCAATTCTACACCAAGGGTTCTGAGCGTGAGTATGGAACTGGGCCATAGGCCTCTTGGCCTTTTCTTCTTGGTGATGATTGATCCCATCAAATCATCCTTGATTGATGATTTGCTGTATAGCTCCTTTAGGCTCCAAGATCCCTAGGAGGATCCTCTGATCCTCCTAATGATTTCTGAATACCTGGGCTATGCTAAGGTCTGTGAGGGGCATCTTTCCAGGACAGTCCTCACAACCACTTTGAGAGTAGACAGTATCTACAAATGAAGAGACTGAGTCTTACTCAGGGTGCAAAGGATGTGGCCAAGGGCACACAATGGAGAGCCGGAAATAATGCCCAGGATTTTTGCCTCCAAAGCCACACTTCCATTTCATCTCAGCATGCCTTGCCTGCCCTCCATTTTACACAGGTGGAAACTGAGAACCCAGATCAAAAGGTTAACTTTTCCCAAGCTTACATGGCAGGGAGAAATAGATGTGGTAAGAGAACCCAAGTCTTAGGAGTCCCAGACCTTGAGAAGGCCACCTCTCTCTGAGCTTTGGTTTCACATTTGCCAAGTGAAAAGGATTGTGATTTCTCAGAGCATTTACTCTGCTGAGCAGAGGCTCATTATGTCCTGCTCCTTCCTATGACCTTGTGCCTAGCAAGTAGTAGACATTCACAGTGTTATTTTCTTTGATGAAAGGAGTTTTTTGAGCAAGAGCTTGTCTGTATCCTAATCCCAAAAGGCAAGAGATTACAGTGATGAGGTGGTTTTGGTGAGGAGAGATAGAAAATGAGTACAGCCACAGTTGGGCACTGACCCCCATGGTTCTCCCACAGATGCTGGCATCGGGAGCCGCCTCCTGGCAGGCAGCACCACAGGTGCCTTGGCTGTGGCTGTAGCCCAGCCCACAGATGTAGTAAAGGTCCGGTTCCAGGCTCAGGCCCGGGCTGGAAGTGGCCGGAGATACCAAAGCACTGTTGATGCCTACAAGACCATCGCCCGAGAGGAAGGGTTCCGAGGACTCTGGAAAGGTCAGTGTATCAGTTTATTCTTCCTCATCTTCCTCCTCCCCTGTTCTCTGGTCTCACATCAGTACCATTTCCTTCTGTAGGGACCTCTCCCAATGTTGCTCGTAATGCCATTGTCAACTGTGCTGAGCTGGTGACCTACGATCTCATCAAGGACGCCCTCCTGAAGGCCAACCTCATGACAGGTGAGAGGATAAATGGTGCTGAGTCTCATCCTTCCTGTAATCTAGGAGCAGATGTGGGAGTCTGTTGCCTGAGGACCACATCTTTTCATCCAACTTCCCCTCTGCTTGTGGAATGAGTTTAGATTTACAATATTGAAGCCAGCTGAGATGAACCTCCCACTTTGCATACTGAGGCAAAATGATTCTTAGGTCATCAGAAGTCCCAGCTGGAGTCTCTCCCTCTCCCCTCTCCCCCTCCCCCTTTCCGCCTGTCCTCCCCCTCAAACCATCAGACCTCTAAGTATTATTTTTTTCCTACGTTATTTTAATAATCTCTTTCCTTCTGGAGTCCTGACTGCCTTTTCTGCTCCTCCTTGGCAGATGACCTCCCTTGCCACTTCACTTCTGCCTTCGGGGCAGGCTTCTGCACCACCGTCATCGCCTCCCCCGTCGATGTCGTCAAGACGAGATATATGAACTCTGCCCTAGGCCAGTACAGCAGCGCTGGCCACTGTGCCCTCACCATGCTCCAGAAGGAGGGTCCCCGAGCCTTCTACAAAGGGTGAGTCTCTGATCCATCCCACCCAATTCCAAGCCTCCTGGATGCCCATACCTACACACAAGTGGGAGAGAACCACCTGGAACTGATTAGCGACCAGGTGTCAGGCTATTCTGATCCTGGTCTTGGTATTTCACCAGCATTTTCTCATGCTCCTAACTACTTCCAGAGTTGTCATCCCTATTTTATGGGTATTAAAATAGAGACTCACAGGGGATTCTTGCTCACAGCTACACAACTGTGGAGCTCTGTTCCTGGGCCCTCTCAACTTCCTTTGTGACAGCAGCTGGGTTGGATTAGATACCATGGCCCGGTGGAGAGAGTGGGAGGTAGCATGCCCTCAGGAGTCACCAAATTGCCTCCTGTGACCTATGTTTTCTCTCTTCTAGGTTCATGCCTTCCTTTCTCCGTTTGGGTTCCTGGAACGTGGTGATGTTTGTCACCTATGAGCAGCTCAAACGGGCCCTCATGGCTGCCTGCACTTCCCGGGAGGCTCCCTTTTAAGGATCTCCTGCTGCTGACCCCACCACCTCTAGCTTTGGCTTTGCCTCCAGCCAGGCCCTGCTTCCCCTCCCTCTCTCCTTTCCCTTTCCTTGCACTCCCTTTCCCACCACCTCCCTTTCCTCTCCCTACATTCTCACCCCCTCTTCCCTACCTCATCTCCCCACTGCCTCTCAATCCCAGTAGAGTTGATCTCAGTTAACACTGTGGGAGGCCTGGCACCAGCCAGGACCCAAGACTTCAGTCCCTTGAAAAGTTAAGCCCAGCTCTTTGTTCTGCCCCCAAGCCCAGCCCAGCCAGCTTGTCACCCATAAAACAGGTTCAACCTTGGTGTCTCCTCCCTCTCTCATAGCTACCAGAGTTACCAGAGGTCTTGGTCCAGTGGGCCCTTTTGGCACCGGTGGGCAGGGGAGGAGCCACCTGACTTAGAAAGGGAGACACCTTCTGCTTCCAGCATCCATTCGGGAGCCCACGGAGGTCATCTTGTCCATTTTTCTTTCTAGACCACACCCAGGGCTTAGGTGGCAAGTGAAGGAGCAGCTGGGAGTCACAGCAGTGGCTTCACTCTTACCAGGTCACTTGAGTTTTCACTCACCCAGTGCCTGGTACTCCAGCATCTGCCTTTCTAACCCTCCCGCTGGCCCCAGGCCTATTTATCTGCAAAATGAGTGTGTTCCTGTCTGCCCTACATCTCCTGTGCTTCCTAGAAGATTTAGAGGAACTATGAACTTATTTTATTCCATCCTACAAATGGGAAATCTCCCCAAAGTCCCAGACCTAGTGAGGGGAAATCAGGCTGCTTCTCATCCTCCACAATCAACCCTTACGAGGCAGTGTTACTGTACTGGGTGGGACAGGCTGCAAGGCAAACATGAGGCCTCAACCTGAGGATACTTCGATTTGGAGTCTCAACTATCCCTGGGCTGGGGATCCCAAGGAGGCAGTGCCAAGCCAGGGCTTAGGCTGCAAAGGGTGTCAACCTCCCTGTCCCTACTACCTGTCCTCAGAGGCAAGACAGAAGATTCTACATCTGTTTCAAGAGGCTGGGGAGGCTCTGTGAAGTTCCAGAATTCTGAGGCATCTTGTGCAGAGGCAGGCCCACCCATTTTATAGCTGTTGGAAGAAGTTGAGGGCTGAGACCAGTCATGTAGGCAAGGACATACAGGAAGTCAGCAACTGAACTGCGACATGGGCTCAGATTCCTCCCTCCCCCTGTGGACTCTTCACCCAGGGACAAGTGCTGGAGTCCTTTGGAAAGTCTGTTGGTCAGAGTATGTGACTTCCCTCTTCCCACCAACCTAAAGCAGCGTAACACTACTTTCCCATTGGTCAGAGCTGGAGGCTCAGCCCTTCAGTGCTTTGGCAAGGAGTCTAGGATATTAGGCTCCTGGGAAGGAAAGAGGGCTCATGGTTCCCCACCTTATATTCTAGCATCTGACAAATTGAGCTGGGGTCTCAGTCCCCAAGGACAGGGTTGGGTGCCACAAGTTGAGCCAAGGTGAAGGTGGTAAGCAGCCCAGCATAAATGGAGGACTGATCCAGTGTGCACCTCATGCACCTTAATTCTCACACTAGGCCTATGAGGCAGGTGATTCCCTGTTTTGCACCAGAGGAATCAAGGTCAGTTTGTTCCCCTAGGCATGTCTGTCAGCTGACTGAGTCACCAGCCTTGTGTCCCAGATACTAGGATGGACACAAGGCCACCAGACTTCATGGTTCTGGGCATGATCCTGGGTTAGGAGCTGGGGTAGGTGGCAGAGACCACTGGACAGCGTATGAGTAGGCCTCAGTAACTTAGTGACCAGTCTTCAGACCCAATAAATGGATACACGACAAGCCCTGCTTTGCCTGCCAGGTGAGGTAGCACTGAAGATCACTGAGGTAATAGAAATCTCATAAAGGTCTTTCATCAGGTTTCCCTCAGAGCCTTGCCATGAGGGAAAGGCTAGAGGCAGGCTTTCCTGCTGGCCTAGAGGAGACCTGGGGTCCTGGAGTTTCCTAATACCAGCCCCACCCTCCCTCACCCACTTGCTTGCTCTGGCCACAGGACAGCTACCACCACTCCTCCCCTGAGGCCATGCCTCAGAGACAGAGTCCTCATCTGATTTCCACGAGGCCTGCAAGATCAGGGTTGTAATCTTTGCTCTAAGGCTCAGAGAGGCCAAGTGAATTGCCCAAGGGCATATATCTGAGGGGTGTCTGACTCCCAACACCCACATTACTGAAGGACTGCAGAGGTGCTTCCTAGAACCCTGGTCCCATGTTTTCCCCAGTGGTCTTTAAAAAGGTTGATTGGTACCACTGAATCCCCCATTTAAGAAAAACACTTAAGAGTGCTTTGAATAGGGGAATCCAATATGAACAATATGGGGGGGCCTTTTCTGGTACCTCTGAAGTCCCTCAAAAGTGGCCACCTATTCTCATAAGCTTGGACCTATCCTAACCCAAACCTAACTCAGAAGATAAGAGTTGGTACAGAAGAGCTGCATGCCACACTTGCTGACCAATGGAAGGCAGGTCGGTGAGGCAGGTGCCCCCCACACAGACCCATGTGGGCCTGGCAGCCATATCAGCAGCAATCCTAGAACCCTGAGATCTGAGTTCACCAAGCACATCCACACCGATGACAGTCCTCACAAGCAGCCTTTCAGGGAGGTTATGAGTGGTAATATCCAGGGGGTCAGTGGCAGGGCAGAGAGTAGACCCATCCTGCCTAGAGGCAGCCCAGGACCCCCTGCAGAGATGAGAATTGAGGTTGGTCAATTGAGAATTGACCAAAGCCATTTCCAACACTGTCCTTTATGTGGAATCTAAGCAGGGTGAGTCTGGGAAGTGGCCTTCAAGGTTCTGGTGACACCTTTGCCCTGTGTGACCTTGACAAGTGTTTTCTTCTCCATGTTTCCTGTCTACAGTATGACCACATCCCAATCTAGAGACTGCCCCTGCTAAAGATTTTGTGTCCTGAGAAGTCAGAGCAGAGTGGGGACCCACAGAGGCCACACAATTTTGTCCCACTCTGTCAAGGGGAGAGCATACAGGCCTGAACCATCAGGGACCTGGCCATACTCACAAACCTGGACAGGGACCCAGGTTCTAGGTTCCCTGGGCCCTGCCCTTCCCTCTGCTCCAAAAGAAGGGATATATGAAGCTCCTTTCCCTCCAGTCTCCTGAGTGCAGCTGGAGGATAGGAAATAAATCTTTATTGTGTCAGTTTAAAAGTCCCATGCCATCCCATCCTCACATTTGTGCAGTGGGCTGGCTCCCCTGCACATCCTGAGGCAGGAATGAGATAAGGCTCAGCTAGCCTTCTCCCCAGCTCCAGCCCCCAGCCACCAGAGTTATGTCAGCAATGCCTGGCGCAGCATCTGCTTCTTCTGGGGTGTGAGGCGGGTAGGGAACTGGATGTCGAAGAAAATGAAGAGATCCCCCTTCTTCGTGGGGTCCTCAGGTAGTGGCATCCCCTCACCTGGCACCTTCTTGAAATACTTGGGACTGAGACAGAGGATGAAAGAAGGGAAATTAGAGGCCCCCCCAAACAGCACTTTGACAGATCCTATGCTGCCCCTGCTCGTATAACCTCAGGCATGGGGCAATTGTACTGCTTCCACCAGGTGTTTCTTTTCAGCCAGAACAGGATGGGCAAGGAGGAGGGGGAGTGGCTTGTTCAGACAGCCTGCCCCCTGAAAACCTATTTACACTGAATCTCTAAGAGGGTTTCAGGAATAGAGGTTCCACCTCTGTTGGGGTGGGGGGTGCTCAACTGCTGATTCAAGCTTCCCATGCAGAGGGCCTTTCCTGTAAAGGACTTAAGGGATACAACTCAGAACACTAATGAAAGGTTCAGAAGGCAACCAAGATTGCCCAACATGGGGGGGGCCTCTGGGCTCTGTAGTGGCCTTGTGCCAGTTAGAAAAATGCACTCCATTTACCAGGTGAATGCAGCTTGGCCAGAACTGGGGCTGGATTTGTCCTGTCTGGTGAAAACTGAATTGCACTAGGCTGACCAGTGTAGCACTACCCTCTAAGGCCCAGGCCAGCCCTTCTGCCAACTAGGGCCCAAACAGATGCACTCACTGGACAATGTCATTGATGGGGATATTGAGCAGACGATCATCTAGTGTCTTTACTTCCACGGTGCAGCAGGTTAGAGCCTAGGGGACATCAGGACCAAAGGTGGGATTAGGGGAGATTGCCATGGCCATTCTGTTTAGAAGGCACTTTTATGAACTTATTCAGTGCCAGGTCCTGAGCCCCGCCTCGAGGAGACAAAAGAATGTTCAAGGTCTCACAGGAGAGCGAGCCAAGCAACTACCTGCCCTCAGGAGCTCACAGTCTGGTAAGTAAGATTGATGATGACATATGTTATGATCGAGGGAAGTAAAGGGGTCTGCAGGAGCCAAGGAGAGCCCCCCAAACCATTTTGGAGTGGGACAAGAGGGCTACACAGTGGTGGTAGCAGGTCATAAGGGTGAGAAGGAGCTTGCCAGTTAGACAAGGTGGATATACAGCATTCCAAGCAGAGGGCCTAGCACAAACGTGGAGGTGTGGAAAATGCACCCAATCGACAGGAGCTCCAAGGGGCACACTGGTTGGAGTGCAGGGGATAGATCAGCGGGAGCAGAGTGTGGAGGGCCTTGAATGCCACCTGAGATGCTTAAACAGGCATGTGGCACAGTCAGATGAGTGCAAGGAAGAGCCTAGAGGAGATGGGAAAGGAGGTAGGATGGCCACCAAAGGGCCTGCTGGGCAGATCCAGGTGCTCAGACCCGGACTGTGGGGACCAACAGAAGTAGACCATGGCAGAATTGACCCAGTGACTGCCTGTAGGTGGGCTGGGGGAAGGAAGGCAAAATCTAGGCTGGTGCTACTCCTTGCTTGGATTATGAGGACACAGAGGTCTCTGAAGACAGCTACAAAGACTCTGTGTGCACTCATCTCATTCTGAAGGCCTACACCATGCAGTGGGGTAAGTGCAGAGTGAGGCCTGCTTGCTCGTTCTCATCTGCCCACCTCTACTCCACTTTGCCCACTTACCTTGCCCAAGGGAATGGGGTTCACAAAAAGGAGGTTGTCGTTCTCCCTGCGAAAGCGAGGGTGTAACTTCTCCTTTACGATGAAGATGATGTCGGCTGGGATAATATTGGGGCCCTGGGCAGAAGAGTCCAAGGGTTGACAAGTGCTAATTGGCTGTGTGCCATTGGCCAAGTTCCTGCCTCTACTGGTCTTCATGTTTTCATCCGAACAATGAAAAGATTAAACCAGGTTTTCTGGAAAGACCTTTACAGTTTGGTTCCATAGCCTCTTCTCTGAGAAGCCTACTCTGATGAATCCAGCCCTCCCACTACTTCTCCTCTATGGAGCATGCCCAAAAGGATTCACTCAGCTGGAGGGGAGCAGAGGCTTCCTCAAGTAGTGGGCCAAACACTGAGCTGCAAGTTTTGAAGACAACTTCCTGCAAGCCTCTGTCTGACCAAGCTTTATTAAGTCACCAAAACTCTTCTGAGGTCTCTTCTGGGCACTTGGGGATGGAGTCAAACTGGTCCCTCCCCACAAGAACTCCCTTGTCCAGTGGGGGTGGGGACAGACACACACAGTCCTCAGGATGCTCAGGCTGGTGGTAAAGGGAGCCGAAGAGGCACTGACCCAGGTGGGGAGGTCAGGGGAGGCTGCCCAGAGCTGGGAGCATGAGAGCTGGGTCCTGAAGGGAGTGTTTTGGAAGTAGATGATTTACAGGTGAGAAAGGGAGCAGAAGTATGGGCTGAGGAATTATTCTCTGTTGGCTCTGAAAACACCATCACTCTGCCTTTTCTCAGACTTAAGGATTCAGTATGCCTCCAACAATAATTTTATATTTTTATTTGAAAAAGTGATTATCACTAAGATATTAAATAGTATTAAAATTATTAGCTAATAAGTACTTTCTGAATAGCTCTTATAGCTGGGCTTTATTTAGGAAGCACCAAAGAGAATCAGGAAGAGCTCCTGTGCTCTTTGCCCTGGGCAAATCCCTACCCTCTCTGGGCCTCAGTTTCCTATTCTGCAAAATGGGGAAAAGCCTTGGGCTATCCACTCACAGAGGAATTGTGAGGCTCTGTTCCTTGTAAAAGACTTTGGGGGTCATCTTACCCACTCTGCAGACTGGGCTCCCAACCAAACTAGGCCTCACAGGGGCAGCAAAATACGTCACCTCCTTCCCCGTCAGTCTTCCCAGCCATGAGCAAGCCCAGGTGACTGATACTAGGACTGGCCCTAGTCACTTCCCTCCTTCTTACCTGGTCCCCTTCCTTCTCAAAGGTGATCCGTGTGCCCTGCCTCCAACCAGGTTTCACATCAATGGTAAGAATCTTGTCCTTGATAGTAGAGGAGTACCCATCCTCATTCAGCACCTGCAGCCAGATGGCAGGGGGGAGGTTTGCTTGGGATTTCCCAGCTGGCCTTTTCACATGAGAAGGATGTTATGGGGGGTTCTATGGTCAGGTTCATTCTTCCAGCAACAGAGAAAACCTTCCCTGAGCCATTCCCACTCTCACCTCATTCACTGGAACCAAGAATTTATTATCCCAGGATGACAGGTATGTCATGGGGCTGGGGCCTGTTATGCCAAGCAGTTACCATGAGTTGATCAAGCCCTCAACTCCAGCCCTAGAAACCACATGGCCCTCGCCACTAACAAATGCATAATGAACACATACCCAGGTCTTCTCTCCCAACCCAGAGGCTCTGGCCCTGAGGGTACGGCTGGTCTCTTAATCATGAAGGGAGAAAGACCACAGAGGTCAGTATATCTGAGCATTGCCTATTATGTCATCCATCCATTCCCCAATCACATGCCCAGATGGGTGCCATCTGTGGAAAGCATGGCCATAGTTGGCCATAGTTGGCATCTCTTCTTCTGGGCAAAGGTGTTAGGAGGGCTTGTTCATGTGCTTTACTAGTAGGGCTGGGCCACAGGACAGGGCCAACCCAAGGACTCTACCCTAGAGCACTGAAGGTCTTCAATCAGACCCCTTGGGGACTGTCCCCCAGCCCACCCTCCATGCCCATACTGTTTCTTCTTACTCATGGGGCGTACACACTGATGAAGCTCTGGGGATATGGTCTGGTAATGCGCAGAGGGCAGAATTCACAAGAGACTCCTCCCATTCAGAGCCTACCTTCCCACAGGGATGGGGCTCAACTGAAAAGGAAAAGACCCTGTTCCCATTAGGAACACTGGAGAGGAGATTCCTACACTAGGAAAGAATTGGGCTAATACCCTCAATTGTCCCAACTTCAGATTCTAGAATTCTGGGATGCCTGGGTGGCTCAGGAGTTGAGCATCTGCCTTTGGCTCAGGGTGTGATCCTGGGATCGAGGCCCGCATCAAGCTCCCCTTGGGGAGCCTGCTTCTCCCTCTGCATATGTCTCTGCCTGTCTCTGTGTCTCTCATGAATAAGTAAATAAAATCTTTAAAAATATATTTAAAAAAAGTTTCTAAAATTCTATTATCCTAGGTCTCCAAATCTGAGATTTTATGATTCCATCAGAGACCATATCTGAAGTCTCCGGTGAGGACAGGGAGGAGGTTGCTTGTAAGATTGGGGAAGGGCTAGGTAGTAGCTCCCAGTAGGAGCAAGCCAAGTACTTACCCTTCGGGAGATCTTAATTTTCTTGGTGCAACCAAAGAATAAGTCTTCCAGGGATAGGTAGAGGTCTCGTTCAATTGGGGGGTCCTGTTTTTTGACTCCTCGGCCCCGGAGCCCCCCAAAGTTCAAATCTATCTCACTTTCTTCTGCATCAAAAAACTCTGCAGGAGGTGAGGAGAGGAGAGGAGTAAGAGAGATTGTTTCCAGGGACTTGGACGCATAGACACCTCCACGCACATACCTCTTCAGTCCCCAAGTGTAATACCCAGCATCCCATTCCTGCCTTGCAGACTCAGACTGTTAGGCCAGGCCAAAAAGTTGTCCTCAATTGCAGATCTAATGATTATCATTCCTTGCCACTTCCCACTGCGTCATCCCCTAGTTTGGATATTCCCGCACTTTCTGACTCCCTCCCCAATAAACTTGAGGAAGTACCCCGCAGGGCTGGCTGTCTCAGTGCCCTCTGGTGGTAGCTTCTGGTATGTCAGAAATGACTCCAGCTGTTAGCTTGCAGCAGGGAGGGTCCATTCTAGGTCCCTTCCCCAGGCTCCATTCTCCCTCACTATCCAACCCAGCCCAAGACCACTAGAGACCCCAGACTCAAGTTTCTATGAAGTCAGCAGCTGATAAACGGCTGGGGCAGAGGTGGTTCTTAACAAATTTGAGAGTTTACCAAGCTCTTTTTTTCCTTTTTTTCCCTGCCTAGCTCTCCCTCCTGTAACCCCTCTTGCTGTCCTACCCTTCCATCCCAGTGCAAAGAGCCCTTGTCTCTTCAAGGGCTATGTAGTTGTTCAGTTTCAGTTTTCCTGTCTGTGGGATGGAGTAATAATGCCTGATCCACTGTCTACCATTAGGATTCAATAACAAGATGATGAAGAAGAGCTAAAACTTGCGGAGAGCTTACTCTGCATCAGGGGCTGGTCTCAGCTCTTCATACTATTATCTCATTGGCCAGAGAGGCCAAAGAAAATATTCACAGTCCCACAGTCCATCTGAACCCAGGACAATTTGAACCTGTACCCTGAACCACTGCTTATTGCTATATGTGAAGCCCTTTGTAAATTCTGTAGAGTCAAGGGTTGCTATCATAATTAAGATTTTTTATACTCTATCTTTTATGGTCAGTGCCATGAATGAACTTCACAGGCTAGAATGGTACGACTTGAGGTTAGGGAGAACAAGGCAGCAGCACCATACTGTGCCCCACTATGATGTGATAACTAATCAAGAGGCCTGTGAATTACCTAGTCCCTTCTTGTGTCACTGAATTTATTTGTTCACCCAGCAGGGTGATGTACCAGGTAGACACTCCAATATCCAGGTTATATAGGAAAGCCTAGTCTCTTGGCCCTGCAGGGAGATGGGACACAGAATCCCTAGGGTGAAGCACTGTGGCAGTATAGCTTCTGAGCACTGCCTGAGGGGCCCAAACCTTGAAAGTAATGCCTCTTATAAGCTTGGTTTGGCTCCTCAGAGCTGCCTCTTTTCCTTGTACCTGTCCTTGGAAGAGACAGATCCATTGTATGATATCTTTCAGTCTGCAAAGCCCATGTTCATAATGGCTTTATAAAGTGCATTATCTCATTTGATAATGACGTGTGAGGAATGGACTATTATAGCCATTTAACAGTAAGGAAGTTGAGGTTTCAGAGCAGTGAAGAGACTTGCCCAGAATCACACAACTCATAAGTGGCAGTGCATGGATTTGAAACAGGCCTGACTCCAAGTCCCCTGCTTTGTCCAGTCACACATGGGGTTCATAAACTTAGCTTCTTCTGGCAGACAGGAGAAGGCAATGCATGGTGGGAGGGGTCTCTGAGGTAGACAGGCAGTCAACTATAACTCGCTTTTCATTAACATGGAGAAGAGAGAACTTTTGAAATGCTGAAAGGCTATAAGACAGCCTGGGGAATGGGCTGCAGGGGAACAGGCAGTGAAACATAGACTCTAATTTGCATACCTGGAGACAGGAAGACAGGTCTGAAGGGTAATTGTCCTTGCAAGATGACCCTGAGCCTCAGAAATCAGCTCTTTGTCTGTTTGTCTGGGACCTGGGATCATCCACCCATCCATCCATATACTCATCTAACATATCTTGTATAGTGAAATATGATGCAGCTATTAAAATGAATGAAGTAGATCTGTATATAATATGGTATATAATAAGATAATCTCCAAGATATACTCAGTGAAAAAGATCAGTGTGTACAAGTCTTTTTTCCTTAATTAAAGGCTTATATGTAAAGATTAATACATGCTTATAAATGCATAGATAATTTCTGGAAGGATAGATAAACTATTAAGGAAGTGGCTGCTTCTGGAGAAGGAATAAAGGCTAGAATTTATTTCTTCTTTAATAAAAATTTTTTTACCATACATTATATCTATTTCTTAAACAAAACAAAAGGATTTAAAGAAAAGCACCTTTTATAGCTCTGTCCTTTCCCAGTAAGGCAAACGGGTAGGCTGGGCCTCTTACCACCAAAGGGGTTGTCTCCTCCGAAGAACTCATGGAAAACCTTTTCAGGGTTGCCGTGGAAGACGTAACCAGTTGTCCAAGGGGTCTGGGATCCATATTCCAAAGGAATTCCGCCCTTGAGGCCCTCTTCTCCAAACTTGTCATAGATGCCTCTCTTCACAGCTGTGGATATGTGTCACCTTGAGGAGGGGGCCGGCCTTGGCAACTAAGATAGCTGCTGGGCTGGGAAGCAGGGAGATACACGGTAGAGAAAAGGGTAAAAGCAACCTTATTTCTAAATTGCCTGTTATCTGGCATTCTTGGAGGGAGACCCTAAAAGTTAGGGGTTTAATTTCATTGTGGGTGCATCTATGTATGATTCTATAGTCAGGAGGGGAGCCAGGAAAGGTGGAGACCTGCTGGGGGCCATGAAGTGGGAGAGGACTGGAGGAAGGATCTAGAGATTACCAGTCAGGCTGCTGTCCTGGAATTTGGCTAACCTCATCATCATTGCTACTGTTTTATCTGGGGCAAATAGAATCCTAGCACCTTGAAATTCTAGAATCCAAGAATTCTAGAGCTGCCAATCCTAGAGCTTTGAAATCCAGGTCCTGCCCAACTGAGACTGTTTGATCAGATCACCTTAATCAGGGGCTCTCCATGCCATGTCAACCTTCACTTGTGACTACAGAGAGAAGCAGTTCTGCATGCTATTTTCTTTCTTTCTTTCTTTTTTTTTTTCTTTCTTTCTTTCTTTCTTTCTTTCTTTCTTTCTTTCTTTTTTTAAGATTTTATTTATTTGTGAGAGAGAGAGAGAGAGAAAGAGAGAGAGAGAGACTTAGGCAGAAGGAGAAGCAGGCTCCATGCAGGGAGCCCGATGTGGGACTCGATCCCGGGACTCCAGGATCACACCCTGAGCCGGAAGGCAGATGCTTAACCGCTGAGCCACCCAGGCATCCCCAAGCTATTTTCTTTCCAAGTTTGTTCAGACTCTAGGCAGGGAAGAAGAATGCTTACTCTCTGTTGGGCCCCCTCAGAAAGTCCAATACCCAGAGACCTAAGGAATGATATCAAAATAGAGGTGAGCAGCAGAAATGCATGGGGTCACTCACGGTCACTCAGCACATCGTAGGCCTCTGCTATTTGCCTGAATGTCTCTGCTGAGGAAGGCTCACCGGACTTGAGAGGGTGGTTCTTAAGGGCCAGTTTCCGGTACCTAGAGGAGGGAAGATTCACATAAGTCATACACGGGCCTGAGGTGCAGATCATGGTTCAGAGCTGGCTCTGCTGTCTACTGCTTTGATGTTCTCAGCTATAAAATCAGGGCTGTAGTGGCCAAGGTGGTATATGGCTCATATGGCCTGAAAGAGAACCCAGTGGGTGAAAAGTGTAGCTGCCTGCCCTGGGTGTTCATGCTGAGTCTACCCTTTCTCACATTGCTCCAGCCAGTGCCTAAGCGTGGTGGGGATGTTAGTGCTGGTGCATTCCTGTAGGACACAGGACCCCTCCAACATGTGACCTCTGCCTCAGGACTCCTACTGAATGACCCAGCTGTGATTTTTCTCCAGACCACTCCACACACAGCCCTCCCCATCCAGCTGTTTCTTCCTGCTCTGGGGTCTGAAGTCACTCTCTGCACACTGCTGGTCCCCCTTCACCCTCACACGTATTTCCCCCAGTACATTTCTTGCAAATCTAATCCTAATATCTGAACTGACACACAGGCTTCTTGGGAAGACTAGGTAAAATAAGATATCAAAGGGCCAGGTACAGAGAGGCACTCAGCACATGTCAGGCCCTTTTACCTGTCTCCCACTTCTGTGCTCATTCCTTTCTCGGCTTCTTATCTGCCCAATCCCACCACTCAGTGAGGCGATGCCTACAGCTTCTGAAAATCTGTATCATCAGTGTTCCAGGAGCAAAGAGCTGTCAGGAAGTGGGTGATTTGTGGATGGTTTAATAAGGGGCCACTCACTAAAGTGTGGGAATTAGGGAGGATAACCACAGGGGACAATGCTGTAGCCCGAGGCCAGGAGCCCTGAGGCATCCTGACCACCCGAGCCTATAGGAGTGAGTGGAGGGAGAAGTTAACAAAATCCCACAGGAGTGTATGTGGATGGGCCCTTGGCAGGAGCTGTCATCTTCAGTTAAGGAATATAGCCAACCTGAAGAGCCTTCATAGGAAGGGAGCTGGGAATAAATATCCCAGTCCTACTCTCCTCCCTCCCAACCACCTGCCTTGGGCTGTCTTTAGGGGAATGCATTAGGAAGTCTGAAGGCCAGGGCATCTATCGATGCAGTTCAGATGGCCCAGCTTCCAGTGCAGAAAGCAGGGTTACAGAAAGGTAGGGAATGGGTCTGGAGGAGCCAAAGGAGGGCATCAGTGCAGGCCCCTGAACAGCTTAGTACAAATCTGACCCTGTGTACCCTCTGCTGGGTCAGAGTGCAGCTCCTCTGCCCTGCTCACGCCTTCTATGCTAGTGACCCCTTCTGCTCCTTTTCTTCTCACTCCACATACCGTCTGTGCACAGGCTCATCTATCCCAAGGCTTTGAGTACCACTCACTCGCTGACCACTCCCAAATCTCTGAAACTAGGACACTGAGCTCCAGACTTCTGTATCCAGCTGCCATCTTGGTATCTCCTCTCCAATATCCCACAGGCCCCACAAACTCAACGAGCCCAAAACCAAACACATTTTCATTCTCTAATATACTTTGTATACCTTCATTGACTTCAAGACAATTGTCATGACCTCCTTGAGGCTTTGAAACCAGCCCTTCTCAGTTACAAAGGTCAAAATCAGTTATGGAGAGAACAAGTAAAAGTAAGTAGGTTTGAGAAGAGTTCCATTTTCATATAAATTTGAGTGGTTGTAATATTTGCCCTGCAGTGCCACCACTCTGTTTCCCTGAGTGGGCAAGATGGAGTGGAGTCACAGCTTGGATGCAGCAGCCTAGACCGAATGAGAGATACTGAGAAGGTAAATAGCTGGGCAATTAGGAATCATCACAGTGCTTTTCTTTATTTTATACATTCAGCATTTGAGGTGGGGCATCAAAATCTAGGTGCTCTCGTATGGGACTCATCTCTTAAAGTTGTTATAAGAGAGAAGGGGGAAAATGGGGCAGTCTGGGTGGCTCAGCCGTTTAGCGCCGCTTCGCCCCAGGTGTGATCCTGGAGACCTGGGATCGAGTCCCATGGCCTGCTTCTCCCTCTGCCTGTGTCTCTGCCTCTCTCTCTCCCTGTGTCTCTTATGAATAAATAAATAAAATCTTTAAAAAAAAGAGAGAGAGAGAAGGGTTAAGAACTATTGTATGAAATACATGTGGTTCTTTTAATCACTCTTTATATGACATGATTTTTTGCTACAAATGATTGCTGGGCATTTCATGTTCTTTATCTCATATAATTCCATGTCAAGGGCAGCGGTTTAGCGCCACCTGCAGCCCAGGGCGTGATCCTGGAGATCAGGGATCGAGTCCCACGTCAGGCTCCCTGCATGGAGCCTGCTTCTCCCTCTGCCTGTGTCTCTGCCTCTCTCTCTCTCTCTCTCTCTGTGTCTCTATGAATAAATGAATAAAATATTTTTTTAAAATTCCATGTCAATACCACAACAACCCTTATAATTAATTATTATTTTTCTTAAAGAATTTATTTATTTGAGGGAGAGAGAGAGATTGCGCAAGACAGCACAAGCAGAAGGGATGGCAGGAGAGGGGGAAACAGGGAGCAATCCCAGGACCCTGGGATCATGACCTGAGCCAACCCACTGAACCAACCAGGTGCCCCAAACCTTATAATTATTATTTTAGAGATGGGAAAGCAGAGGCTCAGAGTGGTTAATTTGTCCATGTCACACAGCTAGCAGGTAGGAGAAACTAGATTCAGGCCTGGGTGTTTCCAGCGTTTAAGCTGGGCATGTATTTCTGCATTCCAACTCCTGTGACCTCTCCCTAAATGGCTTCCACTGGCCAAGGAGATGCTCTGAGCAGTGGGTGACATCACACAATATCCTGAATTGTTCTGTAATTGTCTCATGAGTTTGTGTCTTTTTTCTCCAGCTACACTGTAGATTCTCTCCCCTTACCCCACATAAATGCCCTACAGGACCTGACTCACAGTAGGCATGGTGTCTGGATACTGGTTCTGCCATTTACTAGGCACATGGCCTTGGGATAACAGTACCTACTTCTCAGAGTTGTGAGGATTAAATGAAATAATGATGGAAGGTTCTCAGAACAGTATCTGCACATTCAAAAACTGTATCACTACCCAACTTAATTAACTATATTATCCCAGATTCCTCCCTTTTTCTTTACCCTTCAATGACCCAATTAATAGCTAAATCCATTCTCTCTCCTCTCTCCAGCCCAGTATCCTTTTTCAAGCTTCATCTTCTGCCTTGGTTATCATGACAGACTCTGAAAGAGTCTGTCTCCTAAAATAAGTTTCCATAGCATTCTGTTCTTCCCTTTCTGTAACACTCATCACACTTATGACTTATTCAACATCTGTATTCACCACCAAAATTAAGCTGCGTATCTGATTCATGATTATATCTCCAGCTGCTACCACTGCACCTAACCATAGGGTAGGCACTCAATAAATATTCATCAAAAAACTTTTTTTTTTTTTTGAGAGAGAGAGAGAGAGCACACGTGAGAGCAAGCACAGGGAGTGGGGGTGGGAGGGTGGGGGGATGGTGCAGAGGTAGTGGGAAGGAACCGAGGGAAAGTGAGAATCCCAAGCAGTCTCAATGTGGAGCCCAAAGCAGGGATCAATCTCACAACCCCGAGATCATGACCCAAGTCGAAATCAAGTCAGATGCTTAACCAACTGAGCCATCCAGGTGCCCCCCAAAACCACATTTTTTTCATAAAAATGTGCTGACTCCTGTCCTTGACTTTCTTGGAAATGGACCACAAAGTCCCCATGACCTGATGAAAGTATTGAGAAATGCAGTTCAACATCAAAAACTCATTATAATTGCCAGAATAAAATCTGAAACACATCCATCTGGCCAGGTCACTTTCCTGTTCCTTTGGTTCTCCATAATCAGGATAAAGTTCAAATGTCTCCTTTGTTCGATTTTTATTCCTAGGAAAACCAGCATATCCAGGAGGGGAGACAGAGTAGAGGGGATAAAGGATGATGGATTGAGAACTCTGACCTAGTCCAAACCCAGGCTATAAATATGCAAGAAAAAACAAGGTTTACCTTGCCTGCCTTAAGCTGTGCAAGAAAGCTCAGTTTGGAAGAGATAAAGGTGGGGCTTTCTCCACACACCCCGAAAGCCTCACTCCAACCCCAACTTACGCCTTCTTGATCTCGGCATCCTCTGAATTTCGAGTGATCTGGAGCACGGAGTAATAATCCTGGCCCATGGCTGGTTGGCACTCAGTCCTTGGGTAATCCTGACACCAGCAGGGCTGTTAGTCTGCATTCTTTGGTTGCTCTGACAACCGCACAGGGGCCCTCTGGGAGTGGTAGTCCTTCCTGCCTAAGCAAACCTCCTGCTCAGTTTTGCTTCACAGAAAAGCCAATAGAAGAATTGGAAGAACAGGGGCTGATTCTGTGAACCTGATAAAGGTCACTCAACTCAGAATTTTTTTTTTTTTTTTTTTTTTTTAGATTTTATTTATTCATGAGAGACAGAGAGAGAGAGAGAGAGAGGCAAAGACATAGGCAGAGGGAGAAGCAGGCTCCATGCAGGGAGCCTGATGTGAGACTCAATCCCAAGACTCCAGGATCACGATCTGAGCCAAAAGCAGATGCTTAATCACTCAGCCACCCAGGTGTTCCTCAACTCAGAATTTTAAAGGAAAGTAGCTTTTTTCTTTTTTTTTTAGATTTTATTTATTTATTCATGAGAGACACACAGAGAGAGGCAGAGACATAAGCAGACACAGAAGCAGGCTCCTGATGTGAGACTCGATCCCAAGACCCTGGGATCATGACCTGAGCCAAAGGCAGATGCTCAACCACTGAGCCACCCAGGTACCCCAGGAAAGTAGCAATTAGTTTTATTTTTTTTATTTTTTTAAAGATTTTATTTATTTATTCATGAGAGATACAGAGAGAGAGAGAGAGGCAGAGACACAGGCAGAGGGAGAAGCAGGCTCCATGCAAGGAGCCCAATGTGGGCCTCGATCCCGGGTCTCCAGAATCACACCCTGGGCTGCAGGCGGCGCTAAACCGCTGCACCACCAGGGCTGCCCAGCAATTAGTTTTAATGAAAAGTTATCAGAACAGGGGCGCCTGGGTGGGGCAGTCAGTTGAAGGTCCAACTCCTGGTTTTGGCTCAGGTCATGATCTCAAGGTTGTGACAGGGAACCCTGCTGGAGCTCCAGGTTCAGTGCGAAGTCAGAGTGGGCTTGAGACTCTTTCTCCTTCTCGCTCTGCCCCTCCACCTCCTCCAACACTTTTTCTCTCTCATAAATAAGTAAAATCTTTTTTTTAAAAAAAAGTTTCAGAACAAATGTATTTAGTTGATTTTTTAAAAATAGGTTTTACATTGTAGAATAATTTTAGATTTTCAGAAAAGTTAGGAACACAGTTCAAAATTCCCATATAAAAAAAATTCCCATATACCCCATACCTAGTTTCCTGTATGATTTTTTTCTGTATTTTTTTAAGTTTCCTGTATTATGATGGCTTACATGAATACGATATATTTGTCACAATAATATTGATACACCAGGGTTTTTTTGAATGCTCAATTTAGTGACATATTTTTAATTTTAATTCCAGTATAGTTAACATATTAACATGTTAACATACAGTGTTAAATTACTTTCAAGTGTACGATACAGTGATTCAACAATTCCATGCATCACCCAGGGCTCAGCACCGAGCACTTCTTAATCCCCATCGCCTGTTTCACCCATCCCCCCACCCACCTCCCCTCTGGTGACCATCAGTTTGTTCTCTATAGTTAAGAGTCTGTTTCTTGGTTTTCCTCTCATTTCTCCCCCTTCCCACTCCCCCACCATGTTCGTTTGTTTTGTTTCTTAAATTCCACCTATGAGTGAAATCACACTGTATTTATCTTTCTCTGATTGGCTTATTTTGCTTAGCATAAAACTCTCTAGTTCCATCTATGCTGTTGCAAATGGCAGGATTTTCTTCTTTTCTGTGGCCGAACAATATTCCCTTGCCCAAACACACTTCTTTATTCATTCGTGTACCAATGGACACTTGAGCTGTTTCCATAACTTGGCTATTGTAAATAACGCTGCTATAAACACAGGAAGAGATAAAAGTGGGGCTTTCTTGACAGGGATGAATTAGTGTTTTTGTATTTTTGGGGTACTCAACAGTGCAATTACTGGGTCATAAGGTAGTTCTATTTTTAACTTCTTGAGTAATCTCCATGCTGTTTTTCACAGTTGCTGCACCAGTTGGCACTCCCACTAACAGTTTACAGTGTTTCTTTTTCTCCACATCATTGCCAACACCAGTGATGTTGACTTTTTTCTGCTGAAGTTGTGTTTGTCAGGTTTCTCTCCACTGACCACAAATTACTTTTGTTTCCTCCTTTCTGGATTGTACCTCTTGGAAGGAAGCCATTTTGTGGCCTGCCCTTGAAGAGTGGGGAATTCTGCTCTCCTTAGAGGGGAGAATTCTGCCCTTCTCCCTCCCTAGAGGGCAGAAGCACCGTTTTCCACATCTCACATCCATTAAGTCACCAAGCTCAGTCCATTTTACAAACTCCTAGGTACCTCACAAGCCCCTCCTCTGCTCTTCCTCCTCAGAGCCATGGTCCTGCTTTGCCTTTCACCTTTCAGCGAAGCCACTCTAACTTCCTCACTGTGCTGCCTACCTTGTCTCTACCCTGCCAAGACTATACTCCACGTTGCTCAAAATTAATCCAAACTGCTTACCCTGGCACACAGCCAATCATTGATCTGCTCCCGCTCTATCTACCCTAATCTCTCACCCCAGGGTACAACAACCCCCCTTGCTCCTTGCTTGTCAGAATGCTTAAGAATGAAGAACATGCTTATAATTGCCCCAGCTAACCACTGTCTCACATTCACCTCTGCGGCTACCTCTCCTCAGACCCGCCAAACCACACACACCACTGACTCTGGCTTCGACCAAGCTAACTCATTATTTTGTTTTTCTTATGAATAAGTTTGTATGCACAAAAGAGCATCAGCATTAGAACATTCCTTATTGAAGGCATGTTGCCCCTGTGTGCCCCTCTCTACCTGTTTAGTATTCTCTTGCTTTTATTGTTTCATTGCTATGCATATCCTGTCATATACCTGTAAATATTTAACAACCAGCTTACCAGAAGGAAAAAAAATAGCCCTGATTTGTAGCATTTGCCAAGTTCTCTCAAGCTGTTAGAACCAGCTTCAGCACACCACTGCATATATTCCCAACATTTATCTTTTCATGTTTTTGAACTTTAAATAAATGGAATCATTTATGCAAATGGTATGTATTTGTGTGATTTATTTACACAGAGGCTGTATAGCATTCTCTGTTGATGCTGAACATTTGGGTATATGCATCAATTTTGCAAGGTAATGTCAGTTTTCTGATGTGGTTATTCTAATTTACACTGGCAAAATAGCAATGTCTGAGAGCTCCTTTTTGTTTCACATCCTCACCAATTCTTGATGTCGTTTTAAATTTTCTTTTAAAGCTCATGTGTGTGTGTGTGTATATATATATATATATATCTATATATATCTCACACATATATATCACATGTGATATATATATATATATGATATATACATGAGCGTGTATATATCTTATTTTAACTATGCTCCATGCCCAATGTGGGGCTTAAACTCACAACCCTGAGATCAAGAGTTGCATGCTGTACCCACTGAACCAGCCAGGCACCCCTGATGTCAATTTTTTAAATGTCTGCCAAGACAGATGTGAATTGCATCTCGTTGTAGATTTGATTTGCATTTTTTTAATTGAGCATCTTTTCATGTTTATTGCCCATTTGTTTTTTATCATGAAATGCCTATTTGTGTCTTTTGCCCATTTTACTATTGGGCTCTTTTTTTTTAATAATAAATTTATTTTTTATTGGTGTTCAATTTGCCAACATAGAGAATAACACCCAGTGCTCATCCTGTCAAGTGCCCCCCTCAGTGCCTGCCACCCAGTCACCCCCACCCCCCACCCTCCTCCCCTTCCACTACCCCTAGTTTGTTTCCCAGAGTTAGGAGTCTTCCATGTTCTGTCTCCCTTTCTGATATTTCCTACCCATTTCTTCTCCCTTCCCTTCTATTCCCTTTCACTATTATTTATATTCCCCAAATGAATGAGACCATATAATGTTTGTCCTTCTCCGATTGACTTACTTCACTCAGCATAATACCCTCCAGTTCCATCCACGTTGAAGCAACTGGTGGGTATTTGTCATTTCTAATGGCTGAGTAATATTCCATTGTATACATAAACCACATCTTTTTTTTTTTAAGATTTTATTTATTTATTCATAGAGACACAGCTAGAGAGAGAGAGGCAGAGACACAGGCAGAGGGAGAAGCAGGCTCCATGCAGGGAGCCTGATATGGGACTCGGTCCCGAGTCTCCAGGATCACACCCTGGGCTGCAGGCGGCGCTAAACCGCTGCGCCACCGGGGCTGCCCAACCACATCTTCTTTATCCATTCATCTTTTGATGGACACTGAGGCTCCTTCCACAGTTTGGCTATTGTGGACATTGCTGCTAGAAACATCGGGGTGCAGGTGTCCTGGCGTTTCACTGCATCTGTGTCTTTGGAGTAAATCCCCAACAGTGCAATTGCTGGGTTGTAGGGCAGGTCTATTTTTAACTCTTTGAGGAACCTCCACACAGTTTTCTAGAGTGGCTGCACCAGTTCACATTCCCACCAACAGTGCAAGAGGGTTCCCTTTTCTCCACATCCTCTCCAACATTTGAGGTTTCCTGCCTTGTTAATTTTCCCCATTCTCACTGGTGTGAGGTGGGATCTCATTGTGGTTTTGATTTGTATTTCCCTGATGGCAAGTGATGCGGAGCATTTTCTCATGTGCGTGTTGGCCATGTCTATGTCTTCCTCTGTGAGATTTCTGTTCATGTCTTTTGCCCATTTCATGATTGGATTGTTTGTTTCTTTGGTGTTGAGTTTAATAAGTTCTTTATAGATCTTGGAAACTAGCCCTTTATCTGATACGTCATTTGCAAGTATCTTCTCCCATTCTGTAGGTTGTCTTTTAGTTTTGTTGACTGTATCCTTTGCTGTGCAAAAGCTTCTTATCTTGATGAAGTCCCAATAGTTCATTTTTGCTTTTGTTTCTTTTGCCTTCGTGGATGTATCTTGCAAGAAGTTACTGTGGCCGAGTTCAAAAAGGGTGTTGCCTGTGTTCTCCTCTAGGATTTTGATGGAATCTTGTCTCACATTTAGATCTTTCATCCATTTTGAGTTTATCTTTGTGTATGGTGCAAGAGAGTGGTCTAGTTACATTCTTCTGCATGTGGATGTCCCTATTGGGCTCTTTTTGTTGTTGTTGACTCTTCATGTTTTATGTTTCTTTGTTGAAAATATATAAAATACAAACCCTTTCACTTCAGAGCTTGTGTTTTAACCTTTTTTTTTTTTTAATGGGGTAGAACTTACCAATCTTTTTCTTTTTGGTTATACTTTTTGTGTCTAGTTTAAGAAATACTCTCTGTGGAGGGTAATAAAGATTTTCACCTATATTTTCTTCTAAGTCCATTTCACTCTTAAACCTTTAATCCACCTAGAATTGTTTTTGTATATGGTACAAGGTAATATCATTTTCTTCTTTTTGATATCCTATTGTCCCAGAACCAATATTTTTTTCAGAGTAAACAATGATGTCGTTTTATTTAAAATGTTTACTCCAAGAAATATATATATATATAAAATAAGCCAATTACAGCACTAAACCAGGCACCTTCAACCAAATCACAACCTCTTCTGTTTTCTCCCCTTTGCCCTGAACCCTTCTTTCAGAGCTGGAAGGGGAGTCCAGTGCCCAAGGTGTCGGCGCCAAATACTCGCTCAGCCTGGGCCTGGGTCTTCTCTTGGAGTGCAGGACCACCCCCTAATTCCTTGTCCTGGAGGACCTTTCCCCTTTAGGAATCCCAGAACCAATTTAATAGTCCTTTGTTTCCCCACCAATCTGTATTGATTACTGTGTTTCATATAAAGTTTCCAAATATATATGGATTTATATCTGGGACTATTGTTCCACTTGTGTTTCCCTGGGCCAGTGCCACACTATAACCTTTCTTTTTCTCCTCCTCCTCTTCCTCCTTCAGGAGTATCTTTTCTAAGTACTACTCCTTTACTCTCAAATGTAAGTGTGGTTTTAAAAAATTTAATTTAAAAAATTTTTTTAGTTTATTTGAGAGAGAGAGAGAAAGAGAGCGCATGCACAAGCGAGGGGAATAGCAGGGAGAGGGAGATGTAGGCTCCCTGTAGAGCAGGGAGCCTGATGTGGGACTTGATCCCAGAACCCTGGGATCATGACCTGAGCTAAAGACAGAAGCTTAACTGACTGAGGCACCCAGGTGCCCCAAAGAGTGCTACATTTTATTATTTTTTTAATAATAAATATATTTTTTATTGGTGTTCAATTTGCCAACATAGAGAATAACACCCAGTGCTCATCCTGTCAAGTGCCCCCCTCAGTGCCTGCCACCCAGTCACCCCCACTCCCTGCCCTCCTCCCCTTCCACCACCCCTAGTTCGTTTCCTAGAGTTAGGAATCTTCATGTTCTGTCTCCCTTTCCGATATTTCCTACTCATTTCTTTTCCCTTCCCTTCTATTCCCTTTCACTATTATTTATATTCCCCAAATGAATGAGACCATATAATGTTTGTCCTTCTCCGATTGACTCATTTCACTCAGCATAATACCCTCCAGTTCCATCCAGGTCGAAGCAAATGGTGGGTATTTGTTGTTTCTAATGGCTGAGTAATATTCCATTGTATACATAAACCACATCTTCTTTATCCATTCATCTTTCAATGGACACTGAGGCTCCTTCCACAGTTTGGCTATTGTGGACATTGCTGCTATAAACATTGGGGTGCAGGTGTCCCGGAGTGCTACATTTTAAACCTCATCTCTAATTGTGGATGAAAACATTGGGTTTCATGATAGCATTTCAGATACTAGTGACTATGATGTTTAAGAACTTTCCTGGGTTCTCTGAAGCCACACTATTACAGTAGGAGGACTTGCTTTAAAGTAACTATTTCATATTATTTGTTTTGAGGCCTACTTTAGGTATATTTGGAGGAGTTAAAACACACTTCTGGAGTTGGGCCAAAGGCCACAGAAATCAATTAAAGAGCTAAGAAGTAAAATGCAGGTTTTGGATAAGTTGAGTGGTCAGCCAGGAAAACCAGCCCTACCTGGGGCCAATGGAATCCCCTTTGGCTATCCTTTTGTGCACAAAAAGAAGCCAGCTGACCCTGTGGAGTAGAAGTGATGGACATGATTTCATCTAGGCCAGCAGCATCCCAAGAGCAGGAAATCAGTGACAAGTCTTTGTTGCTCACGCAGCACAATGATGTGCTGACTGGCTTGTGCATCCACCTGGGTCCAGCCCTGAATATCTACAAGCACTACATCAAGGTGCCACAGCAAGGCCACTATGAGGATGATGACCTCGGTGGTTTTCTAGGCTGAGCGTCCAGACTCCTCTCTGCCCCAACCCATTTCAGCCCCCATCTCACCCAAGACCCCCAGAGTCCAGGAGTTGGATGGGGACACTCTCAGCCCTCATGACAGATTCCAGTGAGGGGCATTCCTCCCTACCCGTCTTCCCTGTGTTTCCCTAGCATACACACATTTAGCCTCTAGCACATCCTGTACTCCAGAGTATGGAGTGTGAGGTGGGACAGGGCTCTGGCTCATTTCACTCCAGGAAGCCAAACCTCCCCAATCTAGGACATTTTGGGGGAAAAAATGGGGGCTTCCCATCTTCCCTAGATCCTTTTTTCAGTTCAGCCTGGTGTTTCTTATATAAATGTTCTGTTTATTTTGGTGGGTGGCCTTTCCTCTCTCCCCCATCACCCATGCCCCAACCAGTTTTGTCCCTGGCCTCTAGCCCCTGGGAGCAGCTGGAATGGGTCCCTGTGTCTTCCCTAACTCTCTCCTTTCTTGCTGTTGGTTGTCACTCTAGCTGGCTGTATTGCTTTTTATTTTTTTTTTTAAGTTTATTTATTTTTTTAAAGATTTTATTTATTTATTCACGAGAGACACACAGAGAGGCAGAGACACAGGCAGAGGGAGAAGCAGGCTCCATGCAGGGAGCCCGACGTGGGACTCGATCCCGGGTCTCCAGGATCTCGCCCTGGACTGAAGGCGGCGCTAAACCGCTGAGCCACCCGGGCTGCCCCTGTATTGCTTTTTAATATTGCACCAAAAGTTTTTTTAAATGAAGTTAAAAAAAAAAGAAGTTGAGTGGTCAGAAAGCAACTATATTGATGGTGCTGTGCTCACTTCCCATTTGTGTGACCTGAAGCAAGTTTACTTAATGGCTCCAAATCTGTTTCCTTGAATAAATGAGATTGTTAACATAAACTCCACCACAAGGTAGGTTTAAAAATACTAAATACAATTATACAAAAGCATATGTCACAAAGAAATGCTTCCTTAGCATTGAGGCAGTAGAGTCAGAGACCAAGTTCCAAATCCTATCCATTAGCTACTAGTTTTATGACCTTAAACAATGATTTCTTAGCCACAGTTTCCTATTTGTAAAGTGAAAATATGGTATTATTTTTTATTTTTTGCATTTCTGAGCTTTCTTGTGGATTTTAATTTGCATTTAACTATAGAATTGCATATCTTTTCATGTGTATATTGGTCTTTTTACTCGTATTACCAGATAAAAGATGTTAAATTAAACCCAGAGGGTTGGGGGAAGGGCTTATTCAGCCTAGGACTGGCTGAGGTAAACATGGGAACAAGGAGACTCTATCTGAGGGACACCACATGTGCTGGGGCTGGGGTGAAAGGGGAGATGGGCCGTGCAGTTGCCAGACTGTTTATTCACAGAGGTATTGAGCAAGTGAAATATTGAGAATTATGATGGCCAAGTTTCTCACTATCGGAAGAAGGTTTATACGCAGAGGGCTAGAATAATCCCAGTGGAGTTGGATTGGAATTAGGTGACATCAGTATGAACTCATGATCTTTAATGTACATACAGAATGAGGGATGTAGAGACAGAGATGTCCACTGATAGGGCCTAGAAGCAATAATACCCTAATAGGCAAGAATATAAATATGATGCCCAGATCTTAATTTCCAAATGCCATTATGTTCCATGAAAAGGAACCAGAGCTATCTAGACAAATGACTGATTCCAAGACTGGAGTGGAAAGTATAAGATGAAGCTTGAATATCTTGTATCAGAAAATATAGAAGCAATAGAAGAATGATACTAACATGTCAAAAGGACATAGGATCCAGCTTGAAGGAGCTGCCACTGGTCCAACTGGGACAAATTAAACACTAAAATAAATAATAGCAATAATGGATTATAATCCATAGAATAAAATATGAATCCATGTGTAGTCTATACTAATAATATATCCATGATAAACGAGTGAGTTAATAATTAAATAAGTGGGAGAGAAGGGAAAGTTCTAGAGTAGAAAAGCCAATTATAAATATAAAAAGAATGATGGAATTATAAAATCACCATTTGACAGAGTAGTAATAACTGACTCAGATAGAAATTATCAACAAATGCTGACACTACATGATGCAAGTTTAATGAGGAACAGGATATTTATATAGTCTCAAACTAGCTCTCCACAAAATACTAACTTTGCCATGGAGAAACCTGGTGGACACCATTTAATTAACATCACCTGATTATAATAAAAAAAGACAGAGAAACCAAGGGTTGGCAAGGACATGGAGAAATCAGAACCCTTACGCACTGCTGCTGAGAACATAAAATGGTGTAGCCATTTGGAAAACCGGACAGTCTCTAAATGTTAAATATAGTTATCATATCCTTGCAACTTTTCTCAAGTGTAAAATTATTTCAAAGTGAGAAACAAATTAGGAACAAAAATATAAAATATATCCACAAAGAGATGCGTTCAACCTTTACTCTGCAAGGCTATTGTGAGGACTGTGCCTGGCACCCGGTGTATGCTCACTAGCGGATGCCACCACCAGCTTTCCAGATCTGAGAAATAGAGGCACTTCTCACAAGAAGTCACAAGGGGGCATCTGAAAGCCAAGAAACAAAGTCTAGCTTGCCTGGGCCTTTACAGTAGCAGATATAGGTTGTCCGCCATTCCTTATCCAGAATGCACTCCTCAACCCAAAAGGAAAAAAACACTTTGTCTGCTAACACTAGGGATAGTCTGTTCACAGTAGACAAGGCTTTGCGGCACCTGAGAGCTACCTCTGTCCTTCCATTTGGATCTGGATTTCAGAGTAGCTATCAAGAGTCAATGCATCCATTACAATCAGGATATCAACTCTGGAGACCTTATGAAAAAGGGCTTATGGATGTGATGGCAGTGGAGAAGAATGAGTCCTGGAATCGGAACTCACAGACATACCTGCTGTGTGAACTCAGCCATATCCTCCTTCATCCTGTCTTCTTCATCTGACTTCTTAGAGGCCCCCCCCAGACCTCCTCGGATCCAATATTTCTGAGCTCTGGAATATGTCCCTTTGGGTCTACCTGACCTTATCACAAATCACTCCTAAAACGGAACTGTTCTAGTCCCAGAGGTCTCGTGACCATGTGGGGTAGTGGAAGGAGCACAGTCTTGGAGACAGACTAAGCAAGGTCCAAAACAAAGGTCTGGTACTTAATTTCTCAAGCCTCAGTTTCCTTATCTATAAAACAAAATAATGCCATTTCCTTTTTAAGAGTGTTTGGATTAAATATATAAATATAGTCCCTAAAATAGTGTAGATACCCAGTAATATTCAATGAATACTTTATTTTCACAATTTAGGCATATACAACAGGTAGAAAAAAATGGATTTAAAGTTAAGATAAACTATATTCAAGTTCTTGCTCCCTATGACCCTTAGCAAATCAATTTATTTGAGTCTCACTACCTGCTTGTCATAGTGAAGTTATAAACATTACCTGAGAACATACCTACGAACGCTCAGAACCATACTGTTCCCCCAGCCAGAAACTGGCTTCTTCCCTTAAATAAACCCAGACGTTAGCCTACATTGCTCAGCTCAAGTGTTATATCCTCCAAGAAACCTTTTCTCTAGTAATCTCTAAAATGTAAAATGTAAAACTCTGGGAAGTCTTAAAAAGAATGATGAAGGTCTAAATGTACTAAGAAAGAACTCTAAGATTCTAAGTGAAAATAAAACACAAAATACATACATTATGACTCCATTTTTATATTTAAGGGGAAAAAGAGGTGACCATGTTACAAACCCTTGTTTAAAACTCTTCTGTAGTAGGTTTCTTGCCAACCAAATGCAACTCAAGCTCCTTACCGGGCACTCAAGCCCCTTCACTATTTGGCCAGCCTCTCCAGGCTCATTGTCTATAGACTAGCCTCACTATCCTATGAATGCTGGGTTCCAGCTATGATTAAAGTGCCCTTTGCTATCTCTTCCTCTAGGTCTCAAACTTTAGCAGGCATCAGGATCACCTGGTTGGCTCTGCCCACAGAATTTCTGATTTAGGGCTGAGATGGGGCCTAGGAATTTCTATTTCTAACAAGTTCTCAGGTGATACTGATATGGCTGTTCCAGGGACCACACTCAGCCACTGCCTTTACGAAGCTAGGATTTAACGTTATCACCTGTACAAGGACTGATGAATCATATCAGTTTGCCTAGGACTAAAAGTCCCATGTAGCAGAAAACCCCTCAGTCCTTGGTTTTCCTACCTGTATAAGAATCTTTCCCAGGTTCCTGCTGAAGGGGTATTTGGTGCTAGTAAGTAGTGTTTCTCCATGGCCAGGCCAACAGGAAATACCTGAGAAAGGAGTTCCATCATCTTGAATGACTTTGCTGGAGTAAGAATATTTAACAAAGTTTTTCAAATTCAGACTCCTTACAATACATTCTCTTTATTTCCATCAGAGAACAAGCTTTAGTCCTCTAGTCCTTGTAAACATTTAACATAATGGTATGAGATCAAACTGTAAGGATCCATATCCTTGCCCTGTGTTCTTGGGGTAAGTTTATACAGGGAACACGTTAGCTTCTTACTCAGTTCACAGTAGGTCTTGTCATGGAATGATACTTCCGCATGGGCCAATGCAGCTGCTTTTCTGTGACTTCCAAGGGGTGCCCAAAACAATAAAGGGCCATGATCCTTGAGAAGGACTGATGACTATTTTGCTTTTTGTTGATTAGGGTCAATCTTTTTCATTAACTATGAATCCTTTCCCAAGGGGTCAGAGGTCAGAGAGCTGATAGCGTCGCACGAGACCATCCCGACAGCATGTGTAGATCTGCTTCTCCCATGTGGCTACCTGGAACACAAAAGTTCACAGCTCAAAGGAAGCCTGAGAGTCTTCCATTTCAAAAAGAGGTGTGTTATTTATCCCCATTAGTACAAGTGAGTCTAAGAAGCTCTACTGACTCCAAAGACAAGAGAAGAATTATATCCATGATAGTATTTTAAAAAATAGCTGGCTAGGATCTGGGACTACAGAACAGATATTAGCCAAGCAGAGAGCAAACTCATTAGTGTGGTGCATAGTTGAGAGCAGAGGGTCTGTACCTGGGAAAGGAGATAACCTATAGATGGGCCAGGATATTCCTGAATCTTGTATAATTATATTCAAAGAAGTTCTCAATATGTGCTTGTCTGAGGAGGATTTCAGCAGCTGCTGTGTGGAGGAGCAAGGCACTTGCTGGAGCTATGCAATGGCACCAGGGGCTGAGGTAAGCGTCACTCAGGCTATGCAGCTCCCAGTGGGGAGGCTCCACTGCCACTGCCACCTTGCTTGGTGAGTGCATGGTGCCAGTAGGCTGCCAGCACCATGGACATAGGCCATTGCAGCATCACCTCCTCCAAGACTTCCGGAGTTTCTCAACCTCATCTTTGGGGTCGGGAGGCATTCTGGCATTTAGGCTATGTGGGAGCCCATGTCTTCATCATTTATGGTGACTATGACCACTTCTTTGAAGATGTGTACCTTCTCATTCCTGCAATAATGATCATAGCTGTGGACCCCTGTTCATTTTTTGGCCCATTGTTTACTGTGCCACAATCTGGGAAAGCTGCTGTAGACTTGCCACATTTGTCATCATCCTACTCTTGGTTTTTGTCACAGAAGCTGTTGTAATGGTTTTGGGATACGTCTGCAGAGCAAAGGTGGAAAAGTGAGGTAGATCGCAGCATTTAGAAAGTGTGTAAGACCTATAGTGGAACCAACCCTACAACAGAACCAACTAGTCAGACTGGAAAAACAGGGACTGGTTCAAAGAAACCAAAAACCACAGTGTCCCTCTCAGCTACAGCAGAGAAACAGCCAGCAGCTATAATGGTAGGTTGGCCCACTCCTCTGACCTTCATACTGAGAGATGTGATGTTCTAGGTGTGAAAAAGCTATAAAAAATCATGGTGCACGTTATCTGGGCAGTACTGGCATCTGCAGCTCTTTAGCTGCTAGACATGCTGTGTGCATGCTTCATATTATGCAGGAGTAGAGATCCTGCTTATGAGCTCCTCACCACTGCTGGAACCTCTGCACCACAGAAAATGCAAGTATGAATTTTTAGTCTTGTTCTGATTTGGAAGGTGAATCAAGCAGGTCCTCTTTGGTAGTTAAAAAGATTTAGCTAAAACCACATGTTACACAGGTATTGGACAGAGCAGCTTAACTCTTCAGGTGCCCACCTATGGCTTTCTTTTCCTGTCTTGACTCGCCATGTCCTTAAGTTTTTAAGTATGACAGTGAATATTCTCATTTCAGAACCATTTGTGAGTTGCATAGTGTGGGAGAATGAGAGGAGGATCTGGGCCCCCCTTCTTTTTACCTCCATGTAGTAATAGGACTGCTGCTAAAGTATCACTGGGTCTTTCCGTCTTTTTCACAAAGGAGAACTTTTGGCCAAGGGATTTGGGGACAGAGGAAGGAAGTCAGCTAAGATTAAAGTTAATACCAGATGGTGCCCTTTATCAGTGTCCGTTTAAAAAACATATATTGTAGTTCACTAAAATAGCATAGTATAAAATGACCAAAATAGATTTTAGAATCATACAGTATATTTTGGTTCATCTTCAAAATCAGACTGATCTGGGGTGCCTGGGTGGCTAAGTCACTGGTTAAGTGTCTCCCTTCAGCTCAGGTCATAATCTCAGGGTCCTGGGATTGAGCCCCACGTCGTTGGAGCTCCCTGCTCAGTGGGGAGCCTGGTTCTATCTCTCCCTCTGCTTCTGTCTCTCCCTCTGCTCCTCCCCCTGTTGTGCTCTCTCACACTCTCTCAAAAAAACAAACAAAAAAAACAAATCAGACTGATCTTTGAAACTAGAGGTTTTTAATCAAAACTGACTTTATAGGAGCATAATATGTGCAATACTGTTTTTAAAAAAATTTGTGGGGTATCCCTGGGTGGCTCAGTAGTTTAGCGTTTGCCTTTGGCCCAGGGCGTGATCCTGGAGTCCCAAGATGGGAGTCCCACAGCAGGCTCCCTGCATGGAGCCTGCTTCTCTTTCTGCCTGTATCTCTGCTTCTCTCTCTCTCTCTCTCTTTCATGAACAAATAAATAAAAAATCTTTAAAAAAATATATAATTTGTGTATATTGTTGTATGATTGAGCCCACTCATCATAAATCTAAACTCATTAGGATTAATGTACCCATGCAGACTAGCAAAATAATATGTAGGTGAGATCTCAGTTGTTAATAAAGTCTGTATCATCCCTCAAAAAAAAAAAAAAAAGGAAAAGACTCTAAGATTAAGAATCACTAATTTAGTGGAAATAGCATGAATTCTAGAGGTAGATTAATCTCAGGTTTGCAAATGTGTAGCTACATGACCTAGGGCAACTTTCTCAACCACTTTGGATCCCAGTTTCCTCACCTATAAAATGAAAATGGTATGCTAATTCCCAACACAGAACTATGCAGAAATTTTAAAAAACGAAGTAGATCTATATATGCATTTATCTGAAAAGAGCCCTAGATGTTAATTTAAAAAAGTCATAGAACAATACATATAGAATGATCTCAGTTATGAACAGAATAAAGATAAAACTGTATTATTTACATAAATACATAAACATAATGATGTAAGTGCAAATTCTCCAAAAACAGCCTCGAAAGATACTGCTGAACTGTTAATGCTAGACACTTCTGCAAAGAAGAGCAGAACTAAAAAAGTCTTAAAGGGGTCTTCAAAGTCTGTAAAATTTTCTACTGGTTGAATTTTTTAGGTATATATTAACTGTATAACGTTTTAAAAATTATAAAAACAATAGAAATAATAATACCTATAACTTAAGAATAGTTAACAACAATGAAACAAGATGATACATGTAAAACATCCAGCACAATGTCTGGTCAATAAATATTATTTCCCCTTTTGTTTTTCTTTTCACTCTAATCAAATAATATAATCAGTCTTGAACTTTAAATAATAATAATGATGATGATGATAGTTAATATTTAAAGACGATTTAAAATTTACAACTATTTTCATATACATTATCTCATTAACACTTTCAATATACAGAATTGACAGACCAGGGAGATGAACTGATTTTTCAAGTTTCTAGAGCTAAGAAGTGGTGAAATCACTTCTGATTCAAAATTCTCACTTCCTTTTATCTCATCCATAAATATTTTATCATCCTGAATGCCCACAAAGTAGCTGGATTCAGTTCTCTCAAAAGCCCTTGATCCCAGGTGAGAATCACCCAGGCTCCTCACAGGCCTGTACCTTGTACACAGGATCAGAGTCAGCCCCAGTGAGCTCAATGGGATAGTCTAGGTCTTGCTGGACAATGAAGCAGCTTCCATCACCTAAAAGGCAAAAAGTAACATTTAGATAACTGAAGAGAAAGCTGCATGTAAAGGAGGTTTTAAAAAAATCAATATTTTAGTTTATTTCTGTACATCACTAGCCTAAAGAAGATCATCCCAAGACCCAGAATGGCAAACAAGTCTCATTATGTGGGTCAAATATGAGGACTTACACTGCCTGCCTAGAATGCTGGGCGAGGGGATGCCTGGGTATCTCAGCACCTGAGCATCTGCCTTTGGCTCAGGGCGTGATCCCGGACCCAGGGATGGAGTCCCATATTGGGATCCCTGAAAGAAGCCTGCTTCCTCCCTCTTTCTATGTCTCTGCTTTTCTCTCTGTGTCCCTCATGAATAAATAAGTAAAATCTTTATTTTATTTTATTTTTTTTTTAAAGATTTATTTATTTATTCAGAGAGAGAGAGAAAAAGGCAGAGACACAGGCAGAGGGAGAAGCAGGCTCCATGCAGGAAGCCCGATGTGGGACTCGATCCTGGGTCTCCAGGATCACACCCTAGGCTGCAGGAGGCGCCAAACCACTGCGCCACCGGGGCTGCCCAGTAAAATCTTTAAAAACAATCAAACAAACAAACAAACAAAACAACTAGAATGCTGGGCTAGAGGATTTGAAGGACAAGTTCAAGCTCAGTGGGAAGAAGGGCTCTTTGATTAGCAATACCTGCCAAGGGCACAGAGCAAGCAACGACAGGTTTATATATCTGACTGCAAATTGACTGTGGACAATGATTTTTAACCGAGAAGTATCTGTGTAAATGTTTCAATGTGCTCCCAAATTATTCTTCAATCTATAAATTTGACCAGGTACAGTAGGCAAAGGAGCAAAGCTGTTATACCAAGAAAATAAAAGTATCTCTAATCTCTAAATTTTGTTTCCTCAAAAGAACATGGACAACTGAGACTTGGGGTGATCTATAAACTGCTGAATTAGGTAATTTTTTGTTATTGTTTTACTTAATATAAAAATAGTATATGCTAATTGAAGAAAGCTTTAAAAACAAAGAAACAGAAGTAAAAAAAAATTAATTACTCAACCTACCACTCAAAGATAACTACTGTTAACATTTTTATGTATTTTTCCAATCTTCTTTGTGCAAATTTTTATTTTACATGGTTGAGAGCACACTGCATAAAAGAGTATCTTTATGGGACGCCTGGGTGGCTCAGCAGTTGAGCATCTGCCTTTGGCTCAGGGCATAGTCCCGGGATCTAGGATCGAGTCCCATGTCGGGCTCCTTGCATGGAGCCTGCTTCTCCCTCTGCCTGTGTCTCTGCCTCTCTCTCTCTCTCTCTGTGTCTCTCATGAATAAATAAATAAAATCTTAGAAAAAAAAAAGAGTATCTTTATGCATAAACATTTTCTGTATCAATATTGTGGCTTTGTAAAGAATCCAGGAAAAACTTTTAATTAATCTTTTCAAGTTTTTTAAAATTTGAAACTGCTGTCCAAAACAACTGTTTTTTTTTTTTTTTTTTTAAGATTTTATTTATTTATTCATGAGAGACACAGGGAGAGAGGCAGAGACATAGGCAGAGGGAGAAGCAGGCTCCTCACAGGGAGCCCAATGCAGGACTCGATCCCAGGACTCCAGGATCACACCCTGAGCCAAAGGCAGATAGGTGCTCAACCGCTGAACCACCCAGGTGCCCCAGATTTATTAATTTATTCATGAGACACAGAGAGAGAGAGAGAGAGAGGCAGAGACACAGACAGAGGGAGAAGACCTGAGCCGAAGGCAGGTGCCCAACCGCTGAGCCACCCAGGCGTCCCTTTATTTAAAATTAAAACGTTATTTTATTAAGTAATCTCTACACCCAACATGGGGGTCAAACTCACAGCCCAAGATCAAGAGTTGCACACTCTACCAACAGAGCCAGCTACGCACCCCAAAAATCTTTTCATTAAAGAATTATTACTTTTTAGATATATTTATATAAATATTGACAAGTAAAATAATACAATGTCTGTGATATGTTTCAAAATATTACAATGGTGGGGATTGTAAGGGAATGTGTAAAACAAATTAGCCACAAATTGGTAACAGTTAAAGCTAGATAATAAGTATATCAGGTTCATTATGTTATTCTCTCCACCTTTTTATCAATCTTTGACAATCTCCATAATAAAAAGTTTTAAAATTGTTTAATCTGGCAATTTCAATCTCCTCTCTAGTCAATCAAAGAGTTCCAAAGGACCTCAAAGGTGATCTATATTCAACTTCTAAACTAGTACGGAATTCCCTTCGTAACACCTTGCAGAGTAGCCAACCAGCCTAATGCTTGTCCATCCCCAGAGGTAGTGGTACTCTTCACAATGTCAGCTTCTCTCTTACAAAACAGAACATTTTCCTCATATTCAACTGAAATATGGCACCTGGTAACTTTGTTTTATTGCTCTTAGTTTCATCCTCTGAAAACAGAGTTATGACAAATAAAGCACAGTCCCTACTCTCAAGGATCCTGGACTAGAGGGAGACATAGACAATCACAGTGTAGGTGATAAACACTATCTTTTTTTTTTTTAAGATTTTATTTATTAATGAGAGATCCAGAGAGAGAGAGAGGCAGAGACACAGGCAGAGGGAGAAGCAGGCTTCATGCAAGGAGCCCAACGCGGGACTCAATCCCGGGGCTCCAGGATCACGCCCTGGGCCAAAGGCAGGTGCTAAACCACTGAGCCACCCAGGGATCCCCGGTGATAAACACTATTGATAAATACAATATGCCAAAGAATTGTGGAGGACCATGCCTGTAGCCCCATCATAGATCATGTATTTAAACCTCTGTTTACTTATTTTTTATATAAATATAGAGAGGGTTATGAGTGGGGAAGTGGGGGTAGGATAGAGGGGGACAGAGGAAGAGGGACAGAGAATCATTAATTTTTTTTAAGGGAGGGGCAGACAGGGGGAGAAAGAATCCAAGCAGGCTCCAAGTTTGGATCCAACATGAGGCTCCTTCTCATAACTTCAAGATCGTGACCCTGAGCCAAAATCAAGAGTCAGACATTCAACCACCTGAGCCACCCAGGCATCCCATGAGATAGAATCTTAAGCAGGCTCTACACAGCATGGAGCCTGATCCAGGGCTCAATCTCACAACCCTGAGATCACAACCTGAGTGGAAATTAAGAGTTAGATGCTTAATGGACTAAGCCACCCAGGCACCCCTAAATCTAAGTTTAAATGAACTACAAGGGGCAGCCTGGGTGGTTCAGCGGTTTAGCGCCGCCTTTAGCCTAGGGCATGACTCTGGAGACCCGGGATCGAGTTCTGCATCGGGCTTCCTGCTAGGAGCCTACTTCTCCCTCTGCCTATGTCTCTGCCTCTTTCCCTTTGTGTCTCTCATGAATAAATAAATAAAATCTTAAAAAAAAAAAAATGAACTACAGGAAGCCATCTCTCTCAAGTGGCCCCTGGGCCCACCTTGGCTAGCAACGAATCCATCTCTGAAACTCAGCAGGGACAGAACTGGTGCTCCTGATCTGTGGATGACTTGTACTGGAGTCCTAGAATCAAAGAAAAAGGGGAAATTTCCCTTTTTTACTTCAAAAGCAAAATGTTAAGAGTATATTCAATATATAGTACTAGCCATACAAAAGCAAACAGGACAACTGTGGATAGAGATTAAACATTCATAAAGTTTCTTTCCTGGCAAGATCCTTAAACAGTAGATCAAGGTGATCCACTCAAAATCACCTTGGAGTGAATTTAAACATGTCTCTAACTAAACAGGTCATTGAGTTGAATGAACTAAGTCACCACCAATAACTCCAGTTTTTAGGAGAGGCCTGACAAGAGTTTAAGATAACAATGTTAACAATATGTTAGTTGTTTTGCTCGTAGACAAAATTAAGACAGTTGTGAGAATAAAATTAAAAAAAAAAAAAAAGACAGTTGTGAGATATTAAAAGTGTCAGAACTTTTTTTAAGATAAAAAAGAAAGGTGAGAATCAATTTAATATGTATGTAAAGCTGATTTTCTTTTTTCTTTTAAATCTTAAGTAGTCTCTACACCCAATGTGGGGCTTGAACTCACGACCCTGAGATCAAGAGTCTCATGCTCTACCAACTGAGCCAGCCAGGCACCCCTGTAAGGCTGATTTTCTAATAGTGATCCGAGATTCCCTATCTTCACAGAGAAAAAAACAAGTAGAGAAGTAAAGTAATTCAAATTATGGAAGAAAAGATATAAGCTAGTCACCTTTCATTGGAATTTCTTTACTGCTCTTGGAATAAAGACCAAATTCCTTTGGATGGTACACAAGTTCTTTCAAACAAACTCCTGCTTTCCTGTCTGGCATTACTTCTCACTGCTACCCTGTCTGCAGGGTACATATTTGTCATATTAAACATATTAAACTACTCAACTAAACATATTAAACTACGACTACCTGAAAGTGTCGTACTTCCAAATGTCTTCACGTATCTCTCTCTGTATGCTATTCTACCTATGTCAGACCCCTCTCTTCTTTACTTGGTAACTTCCTACTGGACAAGATCCAATTAAAGCTTCATTTTCCTTGGAGAAGCAGTCCCACCGTCTTTCTCTTTCTCAGTGCTTTTTCAAATTCCTGTGTGGAGCCCACTGATCACACACTGCATCACAAACGTCTTTTACTTGCCTGTCTCTACTGTTAGACTCCAAGTGCCTCAAAGGCAGAGTCTGTATCTTTTATTTCTGTTTTTCAGTGCCCTGCACAATGTCTGGTGACCACAAAGGCCATTCAATAAATGTCAGCTGAACAAAGGACGGAAATGGAAGGAGGAAAGGACAGAAATGGAGAAACCGTTAAATCCTGGGATGCAGAGGCTGTGTGATTCTCTCTGGGTACTTTTAAGACCTGAATAAGGCCTGTTTCAGGTAGGTTATGATCAAAGCCAAACAAAAAAACACAGCTGGCTTACTTGAACTAAAAATGATCAATCTTAGACCAACCCAGATTTAGTAACACTGAGAAAATTACTGAGCTCCTTAAAATTAAAAGTTCTATACAACCATTTTAAGTGAAATGTTAGTTCATTATTTAAGCATAGATTCCAAAGTCAGCACTACAATAGGACAATCATGAGAGCATGAATCAAATTACCTTTTAATATGATTCCAGGAATAATAAGAGCAATCAGACAACTCACACTGGAAAACCTTTATGAATGGAAAAATATACCTTGATTCAACAGTCACCTAAATGCTACGCTATGCTAAATCTGTTTAAATCTGTTAAAGCTAATAAAAATTTCCACTCTGCAGAAGACCTGCATCATGCAAATGAATGGTGACTCACCTTGGACTCCTCACATCCAGCTGATAAATGTTTCCATCCTGTGTCCCAGCCAATAGCAAGAAGCCAGAGAGAAAAGTGCAGCAGTTGAAGGCATCTGAGCCAACAAAGAGGAACACCTGAAAACAAGCAGAAGCCAAAAGTGCTGCTTAAAGATTAATTTGTTTTCAGGAATAAATAGGCACCAAAAAAAAAAAAAAAAAAAAAAAAAGAAAAAAAGAAAAGTTTCCCATTTTTTTAAAATATTTTTTTCCTTTATTTATTTATGATAGTCACAGAGAGAGAGAGAGAGAGAGAGAGGCAGAGACACAGGTAGAGGGAGAAGCAGGCTCCATGCACCGGGAGCCCGATGTGGGATTTGATGCCGGGTCTCCAGGATCGCGCCCTGGGCCAAAGGTAGGCACCAAACCACTGCGCCACCCGGGGATCCCCAAAGTTTCCCATTTTTAGAGACATTTTATTTCTTCTCCCTTTAAGCACCGTGAATCTAAACAAAATATTCAGCAATGACTGAGGAGGAACCCCTCCCAGGATTTAGGGAATCTAAGGCTTGCCCAGAACTTCAGCAGTGTAAGTACTACCATACATGGAGGCAGCAGTTTTCAGACTATTAACCTCTCAACACAACGACTCATAGGACTTTCAGTCCACAATATCTTTCTCCTCCCCCCTCTCATTACAACTCTCCATTTGAGAAGCACTTGGGATTCACACATTGAAATTTTGCTTCATTTCACTTCTAACAACCTTTTGAAGGGAGATACTACGTAGGAAAAGAAACAAGCTTAAAGCGGCAATTTAAAGAATTACAATTCTCCCCAAGTGCCTGAAAAAAAAGGAGTTATCAGATTTTTATTTGTTCTCTACTGTTGGCTCAATCTGATCATTTCTCCCTCAAATATTCTAAAAAGGAAAGAAAAGAACCAAACTCAGCCAAATGAACAAAACCTGTGATTTCCCTTTGGAAGGTAAAGCAGTGCAGAGTACAGAGATGAAAGAATCAAAAAGAGTGATGTTCCTGGAACCTCATTTCTGAAAATGGAAACATCACTAGAACAATGAAGTAACTAGGAGAAATGAAAATACAAAACCTGTGGCCAAACCAAACCATTAAAGTTGTCTTGCTGAGGTTGATAGGAGCTGAAAAGAAATTTTAAAACTCAAATCCCAGGGAACTCAGGACTTAATGATGAGCACAGTCTGCCCAGCAAAACTTCAGAGGCTGAAGGAAGAAAATTCAACTAATTCTTCCATAAAAGACATCTGGTCATTAATTGATCAAGACCCCTGAATTCATGAGTCCTTTATTCAGAATTTCTTCACATTACCTTGAATATGGAAGGGAATTTACATAACCTCATCATTTTCTATATAGCACACTAAGGCCCAGAGAGAAAGTGATTTAACGAAGGTCACAAAGCAGTATTTAAACCTCATCACATAACCCTACGAGGTACTACTATGCCCAGTTTAGTGATGAGGAAACTGAGGCTCTGAATGGTTAAGTAACCTCTTAAATGTCACAGCTATCATGGAAGAGCTAGAATATAAATGTTGCCCTTACTCCAAATCCCATGCTCTTAATCATTACATTTTACTGGCCCTTATTCCTACAGCTTTCTCAAAAAGTGAACACAGGGAGCAAGTAGAAACATTTCCAAAACTGCTTTCCAAAAATCAGAGTGACCCAGGATGCCCCAGAGCTCAACAGTCTTGGAGGAACCACTTGCCGGCTGCCTGCTCTGCAGTCCCAAGCACTGAAGTTTCTTATCTTCCCGTGCCAACAGCAGCATTTTTGACTCTGTTCCAATCTCCCGTTCACCTGCATGACAGATAAGCCATGTCAACAGTGGGCTAGGCTGATCAGCTGGCAGTACCAGAAAGCACAGATACTGATGACAGTTTATTGAATTACTGTTAGTGATTAACTTACTAACTTAAAAAAGCATTTATTATATTCTATTTCTTGACTGTTGGTATTATTTATATAACTGTACATGTTTGTCAAAACTCACAGAACTGATATTTTAAAAAGGTGACTTTTGGGGCACCTGGCTGGTTCACTCAGTAGTGCATGCAATTCTTGTTCTCAGGGTTGTAGGTTTAAGCCCCATGTTGGGGGTAAGAGGTTACTTAATAAATAAGTTAAAAGTTTTTTTTTAGATTTTATTTATTAGAGAGAGAAAGAGAGCATGCTCAGGAAGGGGCAGAGGGAGTGGGAGAAAGAATCTGAAGTGGACTCCACACCGAGCACAGAGCTCAACATGGGGCTCAATCCCACAACCACAAGATCATGAGCTGAGCCAAAACCAGGAGTCAGATGGTCAGCCAACCGACCACCCAGACACCCCAAAAAAGCTAATTTTAAAAAAATAAAATAAACTTTTACTACATATAAAGTATATGTCAATAAACCCAACTTAAAAATATTAAGTCCTTTGCAATGTGACATGATACCATGTTAGGAGCAGGGGTACAATGCTGAACAAAACAGTCTCTGCCTTCAAGGCTCTTATGGTCTGGAGTAAACGAAATTTATTCATTCACTAAAGAAATCTTTAATGAAAGTCTACTATGTATTGGACACTATTCTAGGTGCTAAGGAAATAGTAATATACAAAAAAAAAAAAAGTCCTTACTCTCAAGAACTCTAGTGGAAATAGTTAATAGTGGAATTGATATATAAACAAATAGGATATTTTCAGACAGTGATGAGTTCCACTAAGGAAGGTAATTTTAAAGTTATTTATCTATTTTTATTTAATATTTTATTTATTTATTTAAGAGAAAGAGAGAGCACAAGCATGGACGGGGAGAAGGAAAAGGAGGCTCCCCACCAGTGGGCTCAATCCCAGGACCCAGGATCATGACCTGCACCAAAGGCAGATGCTTAATCAACTCAGCCATCCAGGTACCCTGGTGATTTTAAATTTAAACTTCACCTATCAAAAAACTCCACGGAGGGGAACCTGGGATGTGTAGTCAGTTAAGTATCTGACTCTTGCTTTCAGCTCAGGTAGTGATCTCAGGGTCATGAGATCGAGCCCTGTGTCGGGCTCTGCACTCAGTGAGGAGTCCACTTAAGACTCTCCTTTTGCCCCCTCCTCATCATCCTGGTCTCTCTAAAATGAATAAATAAATCTTTTAAAAAACTCCATGGAGGCCACTTTTCAACTGAGACCTGAATGGTAACCAGAAACCAGTCTTACAAAAAGCTTTGGGAAGTATGGGCACTATGACATGAAGCTGGAAAAGACTGGAGAGGACAGAAAGTGTTAAGGGTTTGTGATAAGCCAAGTGAAGGGGACAGGATTTTAATATATATATAAAAAGAGGTCACTGGAGGACAGTAGGGACAAAGAAGAGCAACATGATTTGATTTTTTTTTTTTTAATGATCACAATGGTTGCTTTGAGAATGGATTATAAGAGACTAGTACAGGCAACAGCTGATGCCAGACCAGACCAGGATACTGACAGGAGGAAAGAAGAGGGTAGGTGGAGAAATCAGAAACACTATAAAGGTAGAGATGACAGATTTTGCTGATGGAGGATGTGAGGAAAGGTGGGGTGGATGGTGTATGATCAGGCTTTGAGCTTGAGCAAATAGGTAGATGGTGGTGCCATTTACTGAGATGGGGGAAACAGATTTGGGGTGGGGAGGGAAATCAAACACTCCATGCAAGACAACATTAGTTTGAGTGTCTATCAGACACCTAAAGAGTCTGAAACTCAGGAGAGAGGTTTTTATATTACAGACATTTTTAACTGAAATTACCAGTTTAAATACAATATTTACAGTCATGGAACTGATGAAATTACCTTGTAGCCAGAACTGAGTGTCCTCCAATAATTAAAGTAAGAATAAAGGAAATTTATAAAAGGAGACCAAGAAGCAGCAGCCAGTGAGATTGGAAGAAAGAAGCCTAGAAAGAAAAGTGTCCCAAGGAGAGGAGTTTACCATGTTATATTCTGTTGGGAATTCAGAGATAAGCACAGAGATGTAACAGTAGATCAGGCAACACAGAGTCACAAGGGACCTTGATGAGAGCTACTGCGGTTAAGCCACAGGAGCTCCAACTACCCTAGAATGGATTGAAGAGTAAGCGGGAAATGAGGAAATAAAGCAAACAAGAATATTTTCATTTAACTTACTTTAAATCAACAAATTTTTAAAAACTTGACCTTGTTTTAAGTAACATTTGTGGGATATCTTACGTTTGAAGTAAAATGTGTATGTATTAAATATATACCTATTAAAAATGTGTACTGCCTGACATGATCTTATCACTAATTGCACATGTATCACATTTTGGGAAAATGACTCTTCCTATTAATTCCAAAGAGAGATGTTCAGGGAACATCTGGTGGTCAGTAATAGTTTTAGTTCTTGGATCACAGGCATCTGCATGGGAAGTTTAAGGTAGGGGGAGAGTACCTACAGTTTTGTCAAAAGTGAAGGGCAAAATTAACCCAAATCAGTTGAAAACATATGTCCACACAAAAGCCTACACACAGATATTTACAGCAGCTTTGTTTATTCATAATCGCCAAAACTTGGAAGCAACTAAGATGTCCTTCCATAGGTGAACAGATAAATAAAATGAGGTTATATCCAGACAATGGAATACTATTCAGTGCAAAAAGTATTAAGGAGGAACCTTAATAAGGAACCTTTACTAAGTGAAAAAAATGAACCTGAAAAGACTACATAGTTTATGATTCCAAATGTGACATTCTGGAAAAGGCAAAATCATAGACACAGTAAAAATATCAGTGGTTTCCAAAAGTTAAAAGGAGAGGAAAAGGGTTATAGGAGAGGAAAGGATGAATTGGTGGAGCACAAAGGATTTTTCAGGCAGGGAATCTTCTGTGTAATGCGATAATAGATTCATGTCATTATACATTTGTCCAAATCCATAGAATGTACAACACCAAGAAATGAACCCTGATGTAAACTATGTGAGTGATAATGATATGTCAACAAAGGTTTATCAATTGTAACAAATATACCACTCTGGTGAGGGATGTTGATAAACTGATAATTGAGGAGGCTGTCTGGGGCAGAGGGTATACAAAAACTGTACTTTCTCTTTTTTTCAAAATTTTAGATTACTTATTTGAGAGAGTGAGTGAACGAGCGAGCATGTGCAAGCATGAGCAAGCGGAGAGCAGAGGGAGGAAAGAGAGAACCCTTAAGCAGATTCTACACTGAGCACACAGCCCGACGCAGGGCTGGATCTCATGATCCTGAGATCATGACCTGAGCCAAACCCAAGAGTTGGACACTTAACTGACTGAGCCACCCTGAAAACTGTACTTAAAAAAACAAACAAACAAAAAAAACCCTATCAATTTTATTTTTAAAGATTTTTATTTATTTGAGGGAGAGAGTGCAGTGAGAGAGAGCATGAGCAGGGGGAGGGGTACAGAGAGAGGGGGAAGAGACTCCCTGTTGAGCAGGGATCCCAGGACCCCAGATCATGACCTGAGTTGAGGGCAGATGCTTAACCCAATGAGCCCAGACTAACCCAGATCCCCCTCAAAAACTGTATTTTCTGCTCAATTTTGCTGCGAACCTGCAACTGCTCTAAAAAATAAAGTTTTGCGTTTTTGTTTATTTTTTTAATGTGCGAAGCAAATGTGATGGTAGAATAATAGTCCTATAGAAACAGAAAAGCAACTATTAGTTACAATCACAGGAAGAAAAGAATGCAAGTTGCCTTATTAGGACATTATCATTTTGACTCCCCAAAGCTATCATTCTACTCACCTATTTCCCACTACTACTACTCTTTTTTTTTGGTTTAAGAAATATATTTTTTTAAAGATTTTTTTTTAGGGACTCCTGGGTGGCTCAGTGGTTGAGCGTCTGCCTTTGGCTCAGGGCGTGATCCCAGAGTTCCGGGATCAAGTCCCACATTGGGCTCTCTGCAAGGAGCCTGCTTCTCCCTCTACCTACGTCTCTATCTTCTCTCTGTGTCTCTTATGAATAAGTAAATAAAATCTTAAAAAAAATAAAAATAAATATTTTTTAAAAAGATTTTATTTTATTTTTTTTTTAATTTTTATTTATTTATGATAGTCACACAGAGAGAGAGAGAGAGGCAGAGACACAGGCAGAGGGAGAAGCAGGCTCCATGCCGGGAGCCCGACGTGGGATTCGATCCCAGATCTCCAGGATCAGCCCTGGGCCAAAGGCAGGCGCCAAACCGCTGCGCCACCCAGGGATCCCAAGATTTTATTTTTAAGTAATCGCTACCCCATTCAAGATGGCACTTGAATCCACAACTCCAATATCAAGAGTTGCATATTCCACTGCCTGGGCAGGTGCCCCTAAAGATTTTTTTAAGTAATCTCTACACACAACATAGGACTCAAGCTTATAACTCTGAGATGGAGAGTCACATGCTCTACCAACGGAGCAGTCAAGTGCCCTGCACTATTACTATTCTAAATCCAACCTACACAGCCAAATATACCTTTCTTTCTAGTAAATTTCACCTCCAAACCATTTCAATGTTAACTGCCCCTAGCTCTACTCCCAGCTCCCATTCTCCCATCCTTCCCATTCTTGTCTGTTCAACTCAAATTAATCTTTTAAGGTTCAAGTCAACTTCTTTGTGACAACTTTCTCATCTACACTAACCTAAAATATAAAATACTCTCTTCTTCCAAAAAAACCTATTTTATTTGCATTAAGAATCATTAAGTTGGGGATGCCTGAGTGGCTCAGCAGTTGAGCATCTGCCTTTGGCTCAGGGCGTGATCCTGGAATGCCTGGATTGAGTCCCATATCGGGTTCCCTGCATGGAGCCTGCTTCTCCCTCTACCTATGTCTCTGCCTCTCTCTCTTTCTGTGTCTCTCATGAATAAATAAAATCTTTAAAAAAAAAGAATCATTAAGTTGTTGGGGCACCTGGGTGGGTCAGTCAGTTAAGATCTGCCTTTGGCTCCAGTCATGATCCCGGGGTCCTGGAGAGTCTGCTGTCATGCTCAGGGAAGTTTGCTTTTCTCTCTTCCTGCCCCCTGTTCGTGCTCTCTCTCACGCTCTCAAATAAATAAATAAATAAATAAATAAATAAATAAATAAATAATCTTTTAAAAAATTATGTTAAAGAAAGAATCATTAAGTTCTTTTAGCTAAAATTTTTTTGTTGTTTTATAGGCATCAGTCTTACCTGCTAAACTAGATTGTACTTACTCAAATATAGGTAACAATGACATACACTTTTGTAGATTCCAAAACAACAGAAACATAGTAGGTATGCAATAAATATTAAACTTATGGTGAAAATACAAATACCAGCCAAGACAAAGAAAAGATGAGGAAGAAAAGGAGAAGCTAGGACAAACACTGAAGGTGCCTAAGGAAACAAAATAAACTCAACATAATAATTATCAACTTACTAGGCGTCTGCTCAGGGGAGCCAAGGTTTATGGAGTTGTCAGCAGCACCCACAGCCACTCCATTGATGGAAGAACCACAGTCTGCAATGACACCCAGGCAGGCTGAGCGTCCACAATCCCAAAGTCGTGCTGTCCCATCTCGAGAACCAGACACCACATTCCTCCCTCGATCAACAATGGCTGTATCCAGAATACCTGAGGGGGGAAGGGGGGGAAAGACGCTGTGATGGAGTGGGTCATAAAGGAACTACAAGGGCAGAAAAGATGGATCTGCATAAATGACTTCATTGCTTCACAAACATGTGTTGGATATGTACTACACGCTGGGTAAGTTCAAGTGCTGGAAAAACAGAAATAGAAGAGAGTCCTTGCTCTCCAATGGTTCAAAGACTAGCCCTTAGAGACAGATATGGAAAAAGGTTTGGATTTAATTCTTAGTGGAGTGTCCTAGAATAGTGGTTTTCAAGGGTTTTTTTATTTTGTTTTTTGTTTTTGGTGTTTCTTTTTTTATATTTTATTTATTCATTCATGAGAGACACACAAAGAGGCAGAGACACAGGCAGAGGGAAAAGCAGGCTCCATGGAGGGAGCCCGATGTGGTACTCAATCCTGGGACTCCAAGATCATGCCCCTGAACAGAAGGCAGATGCTCAACTGCTGAGCCACCCAAGTGCCCCAGTTTTCAAGCTTTAATTTTGGCTTTAAAACTTTTTTTTTTTAAGATTTTAGTTATTTATTCATGAGAGACACAGAGAGAGAGAGGCAGAAACACAGGCAGAGGGAGAAGTAGGCTCCATGAAGGGAGCCTGATGTGGGACTCCATCTCAGAACTCCAGGATCACACCTTGAGCCAAAGGCAGATGCTCAACTGCTGAGCCACCCAGGCATCCCTAAACCATGTTTCTTAAATAAAAATTGAGAAATTGAGAAGACATCTTAGTTCAGTTTGAAAATCACTGTCTTATTGCTTCCATTGAGAACTAATGGAAAGGATTAACTTCCCCATCTTAAAAAAATATGTGATTTCTGGTCTGGCCAAGATATAGTAGCCCCATTTCTCCTAGGGTCCTTTCCCTTATAACTGAAAAAACAAAAAAACAAAAAAACAAAACAAACAAAAAAACCACCAAAAACCAAAAACTGGACAAAAGACAGAAAGTATAAGAAGACTGAAAGATGGAAAGGCGGCAAACCACCGAGGGATCTAGGACTTGAAGAGCAGGGTAACGAATTCCCTGGATTTCCTTATTGCTTCCCATATACTCTGGATAGGATACTGCAAAAGTCTGCAACAAAGAATTAAAAAAAAAAAAACCAAACAAACAGGGACACGTGGGTGGCTCAGTGGTTGAGTGTCTGCCTTTGGGTCAGGGTGTGATCTTGGGGTCCTGGGATCAAGTTCTGCATCAGGCTTCCGATGGGGAACCTGCTTCTCCCTCTACCTATGTCTCTGCCTCTCTCTCTGTGTCTCTCATGAATAAATAAATCTTTAAAAACAAACAGACAACAACAAAAAAGGTGAAATTAAAAAAAACAAAACAAAACAAAAAACCAACTCCAAGAAATGTCTGTTGCAAAAGACTGGGAAAGTATTGGCCTAACAGAAAATTTTGGAAATTAACTCAAATAGTAAGAGAAAAACTGCTACTTCCCCTTCCCCAAGGTCAGTGAGGTTAAACAGAGAGTGATCTTTTATTCCATCCCCAGTGAAGCAGGAGGTAGCAGTCCAATTCCCTTGACCCTTGACAATAATCAGGCCCAGCAGGGTACTGTCAGCACGGTCCAGTGGTGAGCTGAGACTCTACCCTGACCTGACAACAACAGGTGGAAAGAGGAAAAACAAAGTAGTGGGAAGTAGCATTCCACTTTCCCCCTAACCGCCCTCTCACAATATGGTGGCATCTAGTATGGGTCTCTTCACTCTTAGATGACAAGAAAAAAAGAAAAAGGAACCTTACAGGACCTGGAACCTATGACAAATTACTCTAGAAAGAAGCTATAAAAGTAGCAGGAATGCCCTTGTAAGAGAGGCAGCCATAGCAAAAACCATAAAGACTTTAGATATTAAACCAAATTGACGTAAGTCCTCAACATATAAAACAGGATGAAAAAGCATTTGCCCTCAAGAAAAGATTCAGCTGAATTACATGTAAACATCCTAGCCAATGTCTGGGAATTAAGAATGTTAAATGAAACTATGACAAAAATTAGTATTAGCAAGAAATAGAGCAAAATTCATATATTTGGCAGTTTTCAAAAAGTTTACTATATTAAAATTACCTAGTTTTACTATTAGATTGGCTTAATGTTGCCAGGAAGAAAATATACACATATGAGAGAAGGGGTATGCATGCACGTGGGTGTGCATGTGCATCCGCATGCGCATTTGTGTGTGTATGTGTACACATGCCAAGACTAATGGCTGCGACTCAGATCTTAGAAATAACTGAGCCTTGAAGCACCTACTATTACTTGGAGGCAGCATATCTTATTTAAAAGAAAATACAGAGAGGAGATTGAAAATAATAGCTGAGGTGCTAAAAATGCAACCTGATTTCCTAAAATTATTCCACAAATATAAGCAGCTTTCCTGTTATAGTGAACAAAAAACTCAACCAATCAACTAAAATGGTGTTTCATTTGGCTTCAACATTTTCATAGATTATGAATGGATCTGGTACTTATTAGAAAGAATTATTATTATTCAAAAGATTATATTGTACATATCTCCAAATTCACCAAACTTAATTAAATGACCTGGGCAATTTAAAAACTTCAAACTAAAGTAATACCTTAGAGCTACTTAAAGACTCGTATACAGTAGTCTCCCCTTAACCACAGTGTCATTCTGTGGTTTTAGTTACCCATGGTTAAACCCAGTCTGAAAATATTAAGTGGAAAATTCCAGAAATAAATAATTCATACATTTATTTATTTATTCATTCATTCATTCATTCATTCATTCATTCATTCATTCATTCAAACAGAACTCCTGGGTTCTGGCAGAGGGAGAAGCAGGCTGCATGCAGGGAGCTCGACATGGGACTCAATCCCGGGTCTCCAGGATCACAACTCAGGCTGCAGGCGGCGCTAAGCCGCTGCGCCACTGGGGCCACCCAATTCATACATTTTAAATTGCATGCTGTTTTGAGTAGCATGATGAAATCTTGCACTGTCCCACTACATCATGTTCTGGATATGAATCACATCACTTTACCCAGCATATCCACACAGTGCACACTTGCCCATCACGTATCACAGGTTTGTATATATAGGAAAAGAAAGTATATACACATTTCAGTACTATCTGCAGCTTTAGGAATCCACTGGGGATCCCCCATAGATTAAGGGAGACTACTATATTACAAAGACAAAACTACTTTTAGTTTATCTTGTCACTGGAAAGATTTAAAAACATACACAAATCTTATCTCTGCTTGTTAATTAAAGAATACACTAATCCTTTATTTATATATAAAATATATATCTAAAAGTATAAGGGAAAACCAATTATATATTAACTAGGATCATATCTGTTTCTATTGGAAAAATTCTATTAGAATTAATCTATTAGAAATAACAATTTCTGCTTTTCACATATGACAAGTATGTTAAAACATCACAAATCTCACCTTCTTTGCCAGGGATTTAAAGTTTAGTTTTGTATTTTATATGAACAATAACATTTATTGTGTATTTATTATAATACCAGGGATTATGCTAAATCTTTGATATGCACCATCTCATTTAATATTGCTATCCCCATTTTATATGAGGAAACTAAGGCTCAGAATAGTTAAGCAACTTTTTTTTTTTTTAAATTAAGCAATTATCTGTGGTCATACAAATTCTAGGTGGAAGAATTAAGATTTAAATCAAGATTTGGGGCACCCTTGGTGGCTCAGCGGTTTAGCACCTGCCTTCAGCCCTGGGCATGGTCCTGGAGACCCGGGATCGAGTCCCACGTCAGGCTCCCTGCATGGAGCCTGCTTCTCCCTCTGCCTGTGTCTCTGCCTCCCTCTCTTTCTGTGTGTGTCTCTCATGTATAAATAAATAAAATCTTTAAAAAAAAAAAATCAAGATTTTTATGTGTCCAAATCACATGCTTAAACACTCTACATACTGTCTCACTATCATCTTTTCATATACTAGAAGCAATAAGCAAGCCAGGGACTTAATCAAACCAACAAAAGTTTATCCTTTTGTTAGCATCCTAATGGTTCTTTGCAATAAGCATCAGGCTATGTTCAGTCCAGTGTTTCTGGTGGTTTCTTCTATGTCTCACTTGCCAAGACTTAACCTAGGCACTAAAAGACCATGTTCACTTTCAATACTATCTTCTGTTTCTCATTTACTCACCACTTGTGAAACCACTAAAGATCACAAATGCAGGTAATAATTCTTTATTCTGTTTTTTATGTGGTTTATGGCCTTTGCTAATAAACATGCTCCAAAATCTTTAAGCTAAAGAGATTATTTACAAAGGAGCTGTACAATGCAACTTGGAATTCATTTGGCTGGAGACAGTGACCCATATGCTGCTAAACAACAGAGATTAATTTTAATTTTCTGTGTTGTAGGAGAATAGGAAACACCAAACCTGGCCCTATTTTACAGAACTACCTGGGAAGGAGCATTCAACACCTGACAGACATTAGCCTAGATTTGACTTCATGTCATTTCTCCTACAGTTTATCACTTTTATTCAACCTAATAAAAAATCCTCCTCTGAAAGAAAAAAGTCAGAGTTGTTATATCTAGAGAAGCTCCCACCCCACCTGCGGACTTTCTCATAAGGCCAAAGAATGAATAGATTCAATCAGATTAACAAACATCAGGTAATTCACTCTAAGCTAAGTAATGCACATGTATTCTTGGGAAGAAATGAAGAACACTGGATGACTTAGGATTCATGTGATAGGCATACTCAACTGCAGTAGCCCAAAGGAATTCCTAAGTTGAATGTGCGCTGACACGGAATACGCATTTTACGTTCTTGAACAGTTACATCTTGTTCCTTTGTAAAACTTCCCTGTGCCTCACAAATTCAGAAGGATGGCCAGATGTGAAGTAACTCAGGGTTCCTCTAGACCTGTTTGTCTCCTGGACTCCCCATTTATGCAGGCCAGTTTGACTCCTTAGACCAGTCAGTTTTTCAGGAAGAATGCAAGGAAGGCTCCAAATATCTTTTCTATTCATTCTCAATACATCTACGTACTAATAGTCTCAGAAATAACCTTGCTAAGGTTAACATGTATTTGCTAGATGATCTGTATGTAACCTGACAAATCATTATAAATAAATATTAAAATTTAAAACTCAACCACACGAGTTATTTATAATATAGTCAGGTACACAAAGCAAAAGACTAGTTTAAATACCATTTAAGTATAGGGCAATATATAATTAATTCTCAAATGAGTGGCACAGATAACATTTGGAACTATGGTTCCAAAGGAGGGAACAAGGTTAAGGAATTATTTGGGGATGTTATTACTTTTTCAAAAATATCTAAACTTGTAAAGCAAGAATAACATTTATCACCTTTAACATTTCAATTAAAGATAAAACATCTCTATGGGCAGCCCCGGTGGCCCAGCAGTTTCGTGCCGCTTTCAACCCAAGGTGTGATCCTGGAGACCTGGGATCGAGTCCCACATCAGGCTCCCTGCATGGAGCCTGCTTCTCCCTCTGCCTGTGTCTCTGCCTCCTCTCTCTCTTTCTCTCTCTCTCTCTCTCTCTCTGTGTCTGTCATGAATAAAATCTTAAAAAAAAAAAGATAAAACATCTCTAATTTATATTTTTTTCCCACAAACCAACCAGTTACAAATGGAAAATGTTCTCATTCTGTCTCTATAACCTGGTATCAACTGGCTATATGGCTAATCCATTTTTAAAATCTGAACTGTGGAGGATCCCTGGGTGGCTCAGCAGTTTCGCGCCTGCCTTTGGCCCAGGGCGCGATCCTGGAGTTCCGGGATCCGGTCCCGCGTCGGGCTCCAGGCATGGAGCCTGCTTCTCCCTCTGCCTGTGTCTCTGCCTCTGCCTCTCTCTCTCTATGTCTATCATGAATAAATAAATAAAATCTTTAAAAAAAAATCTGAACTGTGACTTAAATCCATAGGAAATGACAGTAAGTACCAAGCTCCAACTTTGATATCTAGTGACAGAGCCATTTGCCACCCAGCTTCAAAGGACTAATAATGAGAAAATGTTGGCACACATCTCTCTCTCTCCCAGTACACAAGCAGATGACTTCCTCGGGAGGATTTTTTTTTTCCACTTATCAATTGTGAAAACAACTATTTGTGTAAGGCAGTTAGTTCTAGATAGCAACAACAAGACTCAGTGTCAAAGGAATTTCTAATCCTTGAGGAAATACACCATTTAAATGGCCAGTTAGAGGAACTGTGTTTTATGCAGTTAATTAGCTTCTCTTTCCACCTTTTTTGGTGATTTGTCTCTGGGGATCATTAAAGAAGCCTTTTGGAGAATTCAGCTTTCATTACCTCCTTTGTGACCTTTGAAGGTCACCACACAGCTAGCATCTTCAGCTGACCAGATCTTCAGCTGGGCATCCATTCCCCCACTCAGAACCACAAGGCCTGATGGGAAAAACCTGCAACAATTCACATCAAACACATGTCCTTCCAAAACTCTCTGGAAAAACAAAAGAAAATTCCATGCTAGTTCTCTTGTCCATCCCCCGATATTCTCTTACCTCTCATATCCTTGGTCCCTGAAATGAAATGTCTACATGCTACACCTACATGCTGGGTTTTAAAACTATGGAAGTTCAAAAGGATCTCTTTAGCTCATTTGTATACCAGGTAGTGTTCTAAGATCTGTTAACTCCCTTTCCTGTAGCTTTGCCTACAGATGCTATGGATTTGAACTCCAAGGTTCTAACAGCCATCCTTAAGTCTAGTTCTACATATAAGGAGCTGAGGAGGCTTCAGGACTCCTTTACTCACCTCTTCTTAAAATCCTCTGTATAGGTTGGAGAGGCTTAGCCATATAATCAGTATAATAACCTAGCTAATCTGTCTTAGTAACTGATCACTGAAGGCAGTTCATACCAAGGGACCACCCACTTAGACATTCACTGGCCTGGCTTTTCCACTGTTCCAGCCCTAATCAGTTCTGGCAAATCAAGATTGAGGATGGTTCTGAGACTAACAAATGGGAAAACAAAGACCAATTGAAGTGCAGTGGTCCTATAAATTTAGAATGCACCACTCTTCTTCAGTGACCCAGTCTAAGGCTTCTCAGACCACCTTCCAGGTATAAGACCCTAAAAACATATCCAAAGTCTTTACTCTGAGCTCGCCATTGGAAGCCTGCCAGATCTTCATGGTCCCATCAGTGCTAGAAGACACACCAAGGCCGCCTCCACTGGAAATGTCCAGGCATGTTATCTGTTCAAGACAAGATAACTGGTGTTATAAATTATGAAATGCTCTTTTTCCCCTAAATTATGTTAAAGATCTCCCCTGTTTCACACTCCTCCAAGACTTCAAGCCTATGCTTTCCAGCACGAAGGACATGTGTTTACATGTGAAGGTTTGAGGTGTTATCCATCTCCTAACAAGGCTAGTTAGTGCCAACACCTCTTATTTCTCAAAACATAAAGATGTTCTTGTAATCATCTATAGTCTCTTGCTTCAACTAAAAATGTTTTACTCTCCCCATATCAGTTCTATCATTTCCATCTTTTGCTGTTTAAAAATTAAGATACCAGGGCAGCCCAGGTGGCTCAGTGATTTAGCGCCGCCTTCAGCCCAGGGCGTGATCCTGGAGACCCGGGATCGAGTCCCATGTCGGGCTCTCTGCATGGAGCCTGCTTCTCCCTCTGCCTGTGTCTCTGCCTCTCTCTCTCTCCCTCGCTCCCTCTCCCTCTCTGTGTCTCTCATGAATAAATAAATAAAATCTTAAAAAAAAATTTTTTCCTTAAAAAAAAAAACAATCAAAAACCAAAAAACTAACATGTACTAGAAGGAGATTCAAGGAAAAGCAAAGATGTTTCCAATTTACTACTTTACATTCCCTCTCAAGTTCTAATTGCATGTATATGTGTATTTCAGAATAAGTAACAAAAAATTCTGATTCACTTATGCAGTTCCAACACTGGCAACCACTTCATGCATAAGCAATCATACACATGCATACATAACATCATTTTTATTAAAAAATACCCAGCTGCAAATATTCCAGAAATGTAGGACTGAGATATGTAATCCCAGGCACATTCTCAATACAATGATTCCCATAATACCTAAATTATTAAGGGAAAAGTAGGGTAGGCTTCAATTATCCAACCTTCTAGGGACACCTGGGTAGCTCAGTGGTTGAGTGGTTGTAGCCTTTGGCTCAGGTCGTGATCCAGAGTCCTGGGATTGAGTCCTGCATTGGGCTCCCTGCAGGGAGCCGGCTTCTCCCTCTGCCTATGTCTCTGTCTCTCTCATGAATAAATAAAATCTTAAAAAAAAAATTAACCAACGGGGATCTCTGGGTGGCTCAGGGGTTTCGCGCCTGCCTTTAGCCCAGGGCGCGATCCTGGGACTCCAGGATCGAGTCCCGCGTGGGGCTCCAGGCTTGGAGCCTGCTTCTCCCTCTGCCTGTGTTTCTGCCTCTCTCTCTCTCTCTCTCTCTCTCTCTGTCTATCATAAATAAATAAATAAATCTTTAAAAAATCATAAAAAAAATTATCCAACATTCCATTTTTCTTTGTTCTAGCTAGTTGACCCACATCGACTACGTTTGGTAAGAATTAAAGGGATTAAAAAAAGGAACCAAAGGGATAATCTGTCAACTCTAATACTTTCTAAGACTTTTTCTTTTTTTTTTTTTCCTTAAGACTTTTTCTTCTTTATTTTGGTTCCTCAGAATAAAAGTACTGTTTTGTTTTTTTTGTTTGTTTGTTTGTTTGTTTGTTTAAGATTTGTTTATTTGGGACAGCTGGGGTGGCTCCGCGGTTTGGCGCTGCCTTTAGCCCAGAGCGTGATCCTGGAGACCTGGGATGGAGTCCCACGTCAGGCTCTCTGCATGGGGCCTGCTTCTCCCTCTGTCTGTGTCTCTGCCTCTCTCTCTCTGTGTCTCTCATGAATAAATAAATATAATCTTAAAAAAAAAAAAAAAGATTTGTTTATTTGAAAAGAGTATGTATGTGTACGCCCCTGCAGGGGGAGGGGCAGATGGAGAGAAAGAATCCTCAGGCAGACTCCCTGCTGAGTGTAGACCTGATGGGCTTGATCGCACAACCCAGAGATTATGACCTAAACTGAAATCAAGAGTCAGACGCTTAGGCAACTGAACCACCCTGGAATAAAAGTACTATTAACTTAATCGTGGATCCTTTAATTTTAAGGATTATGACAATTAATTATATCATGTTTTGTCATCATTTATAAAACATTTCCAAATACATTATATCATTTGATCTTCATAATAATTCCATTCTGCTCCTAGCTTACCATTGCTGGGTATTGAAGACACGGAGGTTAATGTGACATTCTATCTGACAATGCCTTCACATTTTAGTACAGGAGTACCCATCTCTCAGATCTTTCTTCCTTCTCCAAATCATACTACCACCCTAATATTGGGCCTTAAATCTGACTATTAGTATTGTCAATTAACTTTTCTTTCTTTCTTTCTTTCTTTCTTTCTTTCTTTCTTTCTTTCTTTCTTTCTTTCTTTTTTTTATTTTATTTTATTTTATTTTATTTATTTTTTTATTGGTGTTCAATTTACCAACATACAGAATAACCCCCAGTGCCCGTCACCCATTCACTCCCACCCCCCGCCCTCCTCCCCTTCTACCACCCCTAGTTCGTTTCCCAGAGTTAGCAGTCTTTACGTTCTGTCTCCCTTTCTGATATTTCCCACACATTTCTTCTCCCTTCGCTTATATTCCCTTTCACTATTATTTATATTCCCCACATGAATGAGAACATATAATGTTTGTCCTTCTCCGACTGACTTACTTCACTCAGCTGTCAATTAACTTTTCAACTCTATGTCTGGCTCTCCAACTACATGACAAGCTGTGTCAGAAAAATGTCCAGAACTTTTTTTTTGAAAGATTTTATTTTTAAGTAATATCTATACCCAATGCAGGGCTTAAACTTATAACCCTGAGATCAAGAGTTCCATGTTCTATTGACTGAGCAAGGCAGGAGCCTGTCCAGCATTTTCTTAACACATTCATAGACTGTGTACATAGTGACCACTCAATAAATACCAAACGACAGCAGTTTGGTAATAAGAATGAAGTATCTTAACAACAGTAGGTAGGTGAGTAAAGCCATTTAACCCATATCAATAAAAGCAACTACTGTCCCAATTTGCAGGGCCCCAGAAACAAGACATTTAATTAAACACCTTTCTACTCACTCTGAAATAGATTTTTTTAAAAAAGATTTTATTTATTTATTCATGAGAGACACACACACACACACAGAGAGAGAGAGAGAGAGAGAGAGAGAGAGAGGCAGAGACACAAAGAGAGAAGCATGCTCCATGCCCAACGTGGGACTGGATCCTAGGTCTCCAGGATCATGCCCTGGGCCAAAGGCAGGCACCAAACGGCTAAGCCACCCAGGGATCCCCAACTCTGAAATAGATTTAATCCATAAAGCAACATAGTTCAATTTTTCTGGTGCTATCAGATGCCAGTTAGGCATCTACCTTTGGCTCTATAGTGGTTACAGCAAACTTAACATGTTCAAAACAAAACTCTCATTTCCCCTTGCTTCACACCAATACAACTAGTTGACTTTAATTAGTAAATGGCACCACAATTTATCCACTTCTTTGGAAATTTTTGGAATCATCCCAACTCCTCATTTTCTCTCACATCTCATATTCAAGTCATTAGCAAATACTGTTTGGTCCCATACCCCAAAAGGGTAGGCACTACACCACAGTTTTATTCATTGCTGGAGTCCTAGTGCCCAGAGTACCTGGATTATGGTAGGAGATTAATAAATAGATAAATTGCCTAATAATGAACTAAAAAAGAGGAAAGGAGAATAAGAAATAGAAAAGGGGCACAATTGGGCGCCTGGGTGGCTCAGTGGTTGAGTGTCTGCCTTTGGCTCAGGTTGTGATCCCAGGGTCCTGGGATCAAGTTCTGCAGCAGGCTCCCCAAGGGGAGCCTGCTTCTCCCTCGGTCTCTCATGAATAAATAAATAAATAAATAAATAAATAAATAAATATTTTAAAATATTTATTTATTAAAAATAAATAAGTAAATATTCATTCATTCATGAGACACACACACACACAGAGGCAAGACAAAGGCAGAGGGAGAAGCAGGCTCCACACAGGGAGCCTGATGTGGGACTCGATCCCGGGACTCAGGGATCACGACCTGAGCCAAACGCAGTGGCTCAACCGCTGAGCCACCCAGACATCCCAAATAAATAAAATCTTAAAAAAAAAAAAAAAAAAAAAAAAAAAGACTCTCCAAAATTTTTTTAAAAGGGCACAATTAATAATTCTTAAAAATGACCTACTTCTCTCAACTATTCTCAAAACAAGTAAATTTGGGGGCACCTGGCTGGCCCCATTGGTAGAGCTTGTGACTCTTGATCTCAGGGGTGTGAGTTCAAGCTCGATGTTACTTTAAAAAAAAAAGTAAATTTAATTTTAAAATGTTGAATGTTATATGTATTATATACTATATTCTTACAATAAAATAAGCTGGAGAAAAGAAAAAAAATGACCTATTTCTCAAAAGGTTTTCCCAACTATGCCAACAAGTTTATCACTTCCTCCCTAGTCTACAGCACTATGTTCTTATATTGCAGTGGTTGTCAATCAGGGACAAATTAGCTCATTACACTGGGTCATATCTGGAAACATTTTTAGTTGTCACAATTGGGGAACATCCCCCCACAATAAAGAATTACCCAGCTCAAAATGTCAATAGTGCATGGTTGAGAAACTTTGAACTGTTCTATTATATCCCCTCAGTTAACATAATATGGTCCCTGGAGGGGACAGGGATATTGTCACCTTACCTGTTTTACATATCTTTGCAGTCCTAATTCCTAGATCTAAAAAGTAATTGAATCTGAATAATCCAGTTCTTCCAAAGTGACAGAACACTGAAGAGTAGATTTTAGGTCATACCAGGTATCTCCTTTCTCCAAATATTTATTAAAGAGGAAAAGAAACTAACATTTATTAAATAGCTATTATGTACCAGATGTGTAACAGACACTACCCTCATATAATACCCTCAAAGATCTGTAAGAAAGGTATTATTTCTATTTTTCTTTCTGAGGTTTAAGAAGTGATTAAGTAATATCCCATGGTGACACAACGGGGCCAGGATGCAAACCTAGGTCAGAGTGTAAGGATCTATTTCTTAGTTACAGAAAAAAAAACAAAAAACAAAAAACAAAAAAACAAAAAAAAACAAAAACAAACAAACAAAAAAAAACAGATCAATGGGATAATCCTAAATATTGGATAAATATGACAATTCAAGTGAGTGAGATAAAGGATTACTTTACAGTGCCTTGATATGCTAGTCATTTCAAAAAGAATTAAGTTTGATCCCTACTTTTTTTTAAGATTTTACTTATTTGAGAGTTACAGAGAGAGAGAGAGAGAGAGAGAGAACACAGTGGGGTAAGGAAGAGAGGGAGAAGCAAACTCTCCACTGAGCAGGAAGCCGAAAGCGAGGCTTGATCCCAGGACCCTGAAATCATGACCAGAGCCAAAGGCAACCACTTAAGGCCACCAAGGTGCCCTATTAGATCCCTACTTTAAAGCAAATAACAAAAATAAAGTTTGAAATATATATTAAAAAAAACAGGGATCCCTGGGTGGCGCAGCAGTTTAGCGCCAGCCTTTGGCCCAGGGCGCGATCCTGGAGACCTGGGATCGAATCCCACGTCGGGCTCCCGGTGCATGGAGCCTGCTTCTCCCTCTGCCTATGTCTCTGCCTCTCTCTCTCTCTGTGTGTGTGTGACTATCATTAATAAATAAAAATTAAAAAAAAAAGAATTTCTTCACAAAAAAAAGAGAGAAAAATAAATTTAAAAAAAATAAAAAATAAAAAATAAAAATAAAAAATAAAAAAACATAAAAATTCAAAGAAAATACTATAATTTTATTTAATACTTATTATTTTAATACTTATATCATGCTTATTATGTTTCAGACCAAATTCTGTTTCAATCCCTGTAACAATCCTATGAGATATGTTGTATGTTATATGTATTATATACTATATTCTTACAATAAAATAAGCTGGAGAAAAGAAAAAAAAATGACCTATTTCTCCAAAGGTTTTTCCAACTATGCCAACAAGTTTATCACTTCCTCCCTGGTCTTCAGTACTACGTTCTTATATTGCAGTGGTTGTCAACCAGGGACAAATTAGCTCATTACATTGGGTCATGTCTGGAAACATTTTTAGTTGTCACAATTGGGGAACAGCCCCCCACAATAAAGAATTACCCAGCTCAAAATATCAATAGTGCATGGTTGCAAAACTGATCTGTTCTATTATCTTTTATTTTACAAATAAAAAAATCTGTAATATAGAGATTAAGCACCCAGCCTAAGGTCACAGTAAATGGCAGAACCAAAATTCAAATTCAAGGAGTCAAATCCAATGAGTATCTCTAGAGTCTATGCTCTTACTCATTATGCTGTGCAATTAAAAGTGAATATATATATATATAAGGGCAACTGAGTAGCTCAGTTGGTTAAGTGTCTGACTCTTGATTTCAGCTCAGGTCATGATCTCAGGGTTGTTAGATCGAGCCCCACACTGGGCTTCGTGCTGGATATTGAGCCTGCTTAGGATTCTCTCTCTCCCTTTGCCCCTCCCCTACCTCTCTCCCTCTCTTAAAAAACGGGGGGGTGGTGGGGCACTTACTTGCTTGGCTCAGTGGTTGAGCATCTACCTTTGGCTCAAGTTGTGATCCCGGGGTCCTGGGACCGAGTTCTGCATCAGCTCCCCGCAAGGAGCCTGCTTCTCCCTCTGCCTATTCTCTCTGCCTCTCTCTGTGTATCTCTCATGAATAAACAAATAAAATCGTAAAAAAAAAAAAAGAGTGACTATATATGAAATCACGGGCTACCCTAAGCAAGATGCCATAAATAGTTACCATAAAGTAATAGATTGATGGGTTTTATTATCTACATATATTAAATATCTGTATGTCAAGATACAAACAAACAATAAACAATAAGCAAGAAGAAACTATCTGCAAAATATATGGCAAAGGGTCAATACCTTTAATATGAGAGCTCTTACCAATAAAGAAAAAAATTCACTTAGAAAAATGAGCAAATGACACAAAGAGTGGCCAGTAAATATATGAAAAAGTGGTCATCCGTGATTAATCAAAGGAACACAAATTGAAATAACAATGAAATACGATCTCTCAAACTGATAAAACTTAAGAAAAAAACATTGAATACTCAGTATTGATAAAGAATGTCAAGTCAGATTGGTAGAAAGGCTAAAGAGTAAAAAAAGCCTTTTTAGTCAATGGACAGGGCCCACTTGTAGGTCAATCAATCAAAAAATTCAGTTAAAGGGAAGCTGGGTGGCTCAGTGGTTTAGTGCCGCCTTCAGCCTAGGGCGTGATCCTGGAGACCCAGGTTAGAGTCACACATCAGGCTCCCTGCATGGAGCCTGCTTCTCCCTCTGCCTATGTCTCTGCCTCTCTCTGTAGCTCTCATGAATAAATTAATAAAATTAAAAAAAAATTCAGTTAAAGTAGCAAATAATAAAAAATAATATATATATATCCATATTTTAACTCAAATATATAAATGTACATAAAATTCACTAATCTTTTCATTAGTCTATTGATCTCTGCAAGGAAGTTTCACCTTGACTTTCTGTAATAAACTACTAACCGAAAGGCATAATTCATAACTTGATTTCTTTAAAGCAAGGTAAATCTTTAGTCACATTTATAAAGCAATCTAAGAGTAAAAATTCACCTAGGATTTAAGAAGAAAAATCTTTTCCCTAACATCTTGCATTTATTTTGTCCACATATACTATTATGGCAGTTTTTTAGAAATGTATGTATTTTAGAGAGTGCATGAGGAGAGGAAGGGGCAGAGGGAGAAGATGAGAGAGAATCTCAAACAGACTCCGCATTGAGCCAGTAGCCTGATGCTGGGCTCGATCCCAAGATGCTGAGATCGTGATCTGAGCTGAAATCAAGAGCCAGATGCTCAACAGACTGACCCACCCAGGTGCCCCTATTTTAACAGTTTTTTAAAAACCTCTTCTTTATCAAGTCTTTACAAAGCAATCAATGTAGTTTTTTTTTTTTTTTAATTTATTAATGAGAGACACAGAGAAAGAGGCAGAGACATGGGCAGACAGAAAAGCAGGCTCCTCGAAGGGAGCCCAACGTGGGACTTGATCCCTGGACCCCAGGATCACGTCCTGAGCTGAAGGCAGACACTCAATTGCTGAGCCACTCAGGTGTTCCTCAATTTAGTTTTCAAAGATATAATCACTCTTCCTTTTCATATTCATACTACATTGGTTTACCATATTTAATTAACATAATTTCAAAAACAATGTAACTGATACTATAACTTATTCTTGGTGATCAGTTGACTTAACCAGTATTGTCAGCAGTATACAGATCTCAGAGAAGAGCTTATAAGCTGTAAATGTGCTGTGAGATCAGTCAGTACATTTTACACAGAAAATGCAGAGCAAGTTACTTCAATAAATTAGTTAAGTCAAAGTCAGTGAGAATATACCAAAAGACTTAAAATTTGCATTCCCTGGACTCAGCAATTCTATTTTATAAATGTATTCTAATTTCTTCCTATCTTTCTGAGTAAAGGGTTAGCTATATTATCAAAATATGAAATCAGGAATACCTGAAAAATATCTTAAAGTCCAAGTAATATAAGACTGGAAAAATGAATTGTCATAAAATGATACAGTGGAATACTATGCAGCTCTTAAAGGAATATGTAGAAAGATGATATAAAATGATGTAAATAATATATTATTAAGGAATAAAAAGCAAGTTATAAAACAGCATGTACTATAAAAGCCTATTTTGGTAAAATATTTAAAGAAAAAGACAGAGAATTAACTGAAATATAAAGCTTAGCATGAAAAAAGCTTAGCATGGTGCAGACACATAATAGACAATCAATAAATGTTAGCTATTACTACTATAATTATTATTAATATAGACTTTGTAACAAAAGTTCACAATAGTTATCTTTAGGTTGTAAAATATGAGTGATTTTCCACCTTTTTGTATTTCCTAAATTTTCATCACTAAATCTACATCTGTTTTGTACTAAGGATAAAAATAGCTACTTTGTAAAATATACCATACAATAAGAAATGGAAGCCTTTAATATTATCAGTTTATCCACATATTTCCCATTTATGTTTCCAAAAAGATCATGGTAGTCGAAAGGGCATTATCACAAAGACCTCTGAAAATTATTCCTCAATATGCTGTACTTGGAATTTTGAGAAAATGTCCCTGTCCCGTAGGCAATGAGACAGAAAAAATGAGCAGTGACGAATTATACAAACACAGCTGCTATCACTCTCCAAAAGCCATTATGCAGCTCTGCTAAAACATAAATAAGTAAACTTCAGACCATTCCATTCTCTAAGATTACCAGTGAGTCGATTTGTATACATATTCTATGTGGGCCCAAATACCAGTTTGGCCAAATATATCACACTTCTATGGTACCTTAACAATACACAGTAAATGAAATACTATTAATTATGAATATGTTTATAGCTCTCAAGCAGATAAAATGAAAAACTAACATGCTATTATATTCTCTGCTCATTTTATCAAAATACTCACACTCTTTGCATGAATTCTGGAAAAAGTAGTGTACGGTGCCAAAAACTTCGAGGATGCATTTTCCTTTGGACAAGAAATATGAATGCTTTTCTAAACAGAGAGGATAAGATGAAATTCATCAGTAAAGTTACTGCAATAGAATGAAAGGTTCTTAAAGAAAATATTAGGATGATAGGAAATTCCCATTTTTTAAATGTACCCTCTCTAATCCTCCACCAGCTCACGACACTATCACTCCCCTATAGATTAATCAGCAGCCCTTTTACTGCAGAGGGCTGCAACGTAATTTAGTATTGCTTAGCTGCCATTATCCTTTTATAATAAGTAAACTCTCATAGAAGACAAACTAACAGTAAGATACAAATGACAAATATGAGAGTATTAATTTTTATTTATTTAGAGCATTAGTTTTTATTTTTTTAAAGATTTATTTATTTATGATAGACATAGAGAGAGAGAGAGAGAGGCAGAGACGCAGGAGGAGGGAGAAGCAGGCTCCATGCTGGGAGCCTGACGCGGGACTTGATCCTGGGACTCCAGGATCACGCCCTGGGCCAAAGGCAGGTGCTAAACCGCTGAGCCACCCAGGGATCCCCATAGAGCATTAGTTTTTAAAAGAGAATCTAATATCAATACTTTCAACTAGCAGTGGGGCAAGGAACAGCATTAAAAGATAGGAGGAAACAGCACCAGACTTCAAGTCTAGGACCTAAAAGACCAGTCTAAAAGTAAACTTGTTGCCTGTAGGAATTTTTAGAAAAAAAATGTTAGACTACTAACATCTATAGTTACCAGAGGAAATTGGTAAATTAGGTAAATCATGGTACACTTACACATAAGCAGTCCCTGGTCAGGCTTGCAGTGATAACTCCTACCTAGGACTTAAACTGACTGCTCATTGCCCACAGCTGTATTAATTCCCCATGTGTTTTGCTAGCCATTTTAACATTTCAGCTACTGAAGCAAGAAAACACTGGTGACATAGTAGGAAATCATACCTAGAAAAAGATATTAGATTCAGGTGATATGACTTGCACACGGCAGCCTTTGTAACCATTCAACATTAAGTATGTTGGGGTCTCAAGGTAGCATATACAGAGGCATAAAAGGCCTGGTAAACCCTTCAGGAATTCCTGCAATATGACAGTCCTTTAACCTAATGCCAGAATACCAACACCACCACCTACGTGTCTATCTCCTATGGGAAGCTACTCACCAAATGGCCCCTAACCTGTTATCTTTGCAGCAGTACTTCAAAGTTGCTAGAAATTCTGCTGCATGGTGAAAATGTCTTCAAAATTTTCTAAACCTCATTCTAAGACTAATCTATACACAGCAAACACAGGTTCTCAGTTCTTTAGAAAGAACAGTTTCAAAATAATAACATTCTCATCACTAAAAATCAAAATGCTCTTATTACAAGTCTTCTACTACTTTAAAAAGACAGTAAGATTATCTGTTTATACCAATAGCACTTTCCTAGCCAGCATATTCATATGTGGCTGCCTGCAGGCTTTTCATTAAACAAGTTTTTGCTTCTCACCATATGACAAAGCCCATACAGCTGCAAGAGAGTTGACCTGGATTTGGAATTGCCTCCTGTAGCCAAAACTAAAGTATCAGCTAAACTCTCCTGGCTTAAATATTCCTACCAGTAAGGAAGGATTCAAGGAACTTCAAGAACTTAGTGTTCAGGCATCTGTAAAAATTGGGTTTGTTCTCAGACTTCATTTCTTTTTTTTTTTTTTTTTTAAGATTTTATTTATTTATTCATGAGAGACACAGAGAGGGAGAGGGAGAGAGGAAGAGAGAGAGAGAGAGAGAGGCAGAGACACAGGCAGAGGGAGAAGCAGGCTCCATGCAGGGAGCCCGACATGGAACTCGATCCCAGGTCTCCAGGATCAGGCTCTGGGCTGAAGGCGGTGCTAAATCACTGAGCACCCAGGCTGCCCAGAAGACTTCATTTCTTTGGGACTAATTATGTGAAAGACTTCAAGAATCAGTAGTTTTCTCCTGCTTGCCAATTAAGCAAATCAACCTTTAATCCATAAACAAACTATGAAAGAAGAGAAAATGTTGAACTACCTTCCAATATCAGCAGTAGAGAATCATGCTGTTAATGAAAATATTTTAATGAAAAGCTGTAGAAGATATCAAAACATAAAATTCAGGGCAGGGGTGGTGGAAGGAGTGTGAGCATTCCACTCTAAGATAAAATTCACAAACATTTTGTCCTCCAGGATTAAGTATTTAAGCATAATTTACTGTTCAATAGAACAATGCAGCAACATCAAATAGCAAAGTGACTCATGGCAATTAGGAAACAAATGCATTTGCAACCATAAGCACTAATTGTTTTACTCAGCAGGTACAAAGCAGAAATTAGCAATGAATTTGGAAGAGATAAGGATTGTATTAGGGCCTAGGTATGAAGGAAGAAAAGAGGTCAGCACTGAGGCTGTGGATATGGATACTGGCAAAACATTTGGGGAAAATGTAGGCTTGCAAGATAGTGTTCATATTTGGAAGTTTATAGGACTGGTTTCAATTCTGGCATACAGTCTAACTAGCTTTGATTATTGGGGTTAATTGACCTCTCTGAGTCTGTCTGCTTATATGCAAAATGGAAATTTAAAATGTCAATCCCACAAGATTATTATAATAATAATTCACTTTTGTAAGATTTTACAGTTTCATTCATATGCAATCTCACTCCCTGTTAATCAGCCTATACATAGAGTATCATCTCTGTTTTACAGATGAGGAAACTGAGGCTCAAAGAACAAAGTTATTTGGCCAAAATCATATTACTAGTGTCAGAGTTAACTAAAACTTGAACTCAGATCTTCTGACATTTTTCTACAATACCATAGCTGCTTATGAAAAACAAATGCAAAATATATGAAATAACATATAGCCTATTGCCTTGCAGAGGGCAATAAATGAATGTTTAAAATCAGTATCATCTATTCTCATCAGTATACCTGAAATATTTCATAACTAAAAAAAAATTAATTACACAGAAAAGGAGAAAGAAAGAAAGGCTTTGGGAATCATCTCACCCACCAGAGCATACTGATGGCAGAATGTGTAAGGAAAGTCAGATTATGGGTTCTGCAAATATTTAGTTTGGCTGTCTACCCACCTCAAGACCAATAAGAAAAACTATTAAGTACTATTAATGTAGGTCTTCCTCAAGGCCTAGCCAAAGGCATTATAAAGGCTACACTGGGGTGCCTGGGTGGCTCAGCAGTTAAGCATTTGCCTTCAGCCCAGGGCATGATCCTGGAGTTCCGGGATTGAGTCCCACATCGGGATCCCTGCATGGAGCCTGCTTCTCCCTCTGCCTGTGTCTCTGCCTCTCTCTGTGTGTGTCTCTCATGAATAAATAAAATCCTAAAAAAAAAGGGGGGGGCTATACTGTCCAATAATGGTAGATAATGGAGACATTAGATCATTGAGCATTTGAAATGCAGCCAGTACATATGAAGAACTGTATTTTTTATTTTATTTAAAATTTAATTTAAAAACTGATACTTGGGATCCCTGGGTGGCGCAGCGGTTTAGCGCCTGCCTTTGGCCCAGGGCGCGATCCTGGAGACCCGGGATCGAATCCCACGTCGGGCTCCCGGTGCATGGAGCCTGCTTCTCCCTCTGCCTGTGTCTCTGCCTCTCTCTGTGTGTGTGTGACTATCATAAATAGATAAATAAAATAAAATGAATTAACTAACTAAATAAATAATAAAATGAATTAACTATACCTTTAAAAAAAAAAAAAACTGATACTTGCCTCAGTTTTTGGAAAACTTTTTAAGTAAATTTGGAACTACTGGGGTATGTGAATCTATATTCTCAACTGTAAATGTATAGAACCTAAATACATTTATCAAGTATTTTCAATAAAAGGAGTCTGAACTGAGATGTGTGATAAATGTAAAATATACACACGATCTAAAAAACTCAATTAAGAAAATAGGAAAGTGCAATATCTCACTAATAATTTGTTAATATTAATTACAGGTTGAAATAATATTTCAGATCTATTATATTAAAAAGTAATTAGTAAAATTAATTTCACCTGTTTCTTTTTAACTTTTTCATGTGGCTCTTAGAAAATTTTAAATTACATATGTGGCTCACATTATTTATCTTATTAGACAGCACTGATACAAGGGAAGAACGCAACTAAAAGTATCTCAAAGTAGGGGGCCCAGACGGCTCAGTCGGTTAAGCATCTGCCTTGGCTGAGGTCATTTCCCAGATCCTGGGATAGAGTCCCACATTAGGCTCCCTGCTCAGTGGGAGGAGTCTTCTTCTCCCTCTGTCTTTGCCTTTCCCCCTGCTTGCCCTCTCTCTCAAATAAATAAATAAAATCTTAAAATAAATAAATAAATAAATGTATCTCAAAGTATATGTAGCTACAAAAGAAAAAAAAAACTCTTACCATTCAAAGGCAGTAAAAATTATTTACTATACAAATAAAGATGATACATATATAAATAATAGTATAAATATTTAAAGTAAATATATAGGTACTACCCTAGTTTTGGACTCAGTGTCATTTACAAGGCATAAAAACCTACCTTGTTTATCTCATTCACAATAAATCCTTCTGAAGCTGTAACTTCTGGAATGCCATCCTGGCCAATTCCTTGACAAGTTAGGCTGCCATACAAAGTTGGTTTCCCTACATAGCACAAAAGAAGCATTTCTCAAGAAAATAATAAGAATTTAATCCTGTTCTCCATGAAGACTCAATTCAGGCATCTGTATAGATGGTATGAAATTGGTTCACGAAAGAAAAAAACGTTCTTATGTTAAAATGAGGTGAAGTGGAAAAAGCCCTAGCATGGGAACCTAATTTGGGAGGGAATATATGCTCAAGAGCTAAAAACTAGGTACAAAGATTTAAAAATACAGCATTTGTAAGAAAGTTAATAGAGGGGCGCCTGGGTGGCACAGTTAGTTAAGCACCAGACTCTTGGTTTTGGCTCAGGTCGTGATTTCAGGGTCATGAGATTGAGCCCTGAGACATGCTCTGTACTCAGTGCAGAGTCTGCTTGAGTTTCTCTCCCTTTCCCTCTTCTGCTGCCCTCATTCTCTCCATCTAAAATAAATGAATGTCTTAAAAAAAGCTACTAGAGTGATCTCAAACTCAGTTTTACTATGAAATAGAATTCTTCCAGAATGAAAGTTGAAGATCATCATGCATATATGCATTTTTCCACAGTATATACACATAATACATAGCCAAGAGTTAACTTTCAGTAATCTAGACAATTTGCTTAAGGAGAACACTACTTTGCAGTGATGGGGGCTAAATAAGACATCCTACACATAAACTGCTCAAGAACATTTGAAAACTATGAACATTGTACAAGGAGTCTGAGCCAAGAGAAACTATGAGGCTCTCTTCTAAGGGTAGTAAATCCCCTTTCTCTACAGGGAAGGCATCGCAATTTGAGTTTATGGATATTACCTGGAGGGTGACAACTCAGCCAGGCCTCCCCTTCATCCTTCCTATGAAGAGAGACAAAAGACTAATTAGGTTCATTCAATGCTGAAAAGGATGCCACTGGTGCAAGGGAGAAAGATTATATAATTTTTAGTCCGGACAGTACATAAGTATGATCTAGCCTAATATCTCATCATCCACTGACAGATTATAAGACAAACTTTATTTAATGAAGAACTAGTCATGGATTAAGTATTTAATACATAGATATCTATTGGTTAAATGAATATTCAAATTATTTCAACAATAAGGAGTTCATTATTCATTTATAAGCTACACAGCTTTGAAAAATCAAGAATGCTTTATATTTAGATATTTATTGGGATTACTGTAAGCTAAGCCCCGTGCTAAGCACTTTGCAAACAGTATCATTAATCTTCACAATTTAACAATATACCTTTTAATATCCCCATGTTAAAGATAAAATTGAGGATCAGAAAAAAAAAATGACTTCCCCAAGGTCACCTAGCTACCCGGAAAGCTAAAACTGAAACATGAGACTAGTACACAATGTCTGCATTCTACCAACTCACACTGACATTTTTTAAATTTATTTATTCATTAGAAGCACGGGGGGGGGGGCGGAGGGAGAGGGAGAGAGGGAGAGAGAGAGAGAGAGGGAGAGGCAGAGACACAGGCAGAGGAAGAAGCAAGGCTCCATGCAGGAAGCCCAACGCGGAACTCGATCCGGGGTCTCTAGGATCAGGCCCTGGGCCAAAGGCAGGCGCTAAACCGCGGAGCCACCCAGGGATCCCCCTCACACTGACTTTTTACAGGTTTTCGAATGCACTTCCCAATCATCAAAATCCTCATCTCATCACCCTAACACTTTTAGGGTATAGTGAAAAAGACCTACGTTTTTAAGACAAAAGATTGAGTTTCACAGGAACAATCACTTATTGACTGCAAAATCTTGGACATGTTGCTTTCTGATTCCTCTCCTGCATTCTCCCATAGGCACCATGGCCCTCAGTAAATATCTGTTCTTCCTGCATTACTTATCACACATTCTGTGTAGTAAGCAATGTGTATTTTATTTTAGCTCACATAGTAAAGTGTAATTTTCTGAACTTCAGAAAACTATGCTTTATTCATCTTCACCGTTTCAATTTAAAAAATCCCTTAGTAATAACTATGAACATGAATAATGTTCATAGTTGCCATTCATGGCACTGCCGTACTGATCCTGGTGCACAGAGTAATAACTTACACGGTATCCATCAATCAACGTTTCAAAGAGGTGGTTTGCTGTGCATTCCCAATTAAGCTGTCAGCTTTTTTTTTTTTTTTTAAGATTTTATTTATTCATGACAGACAGAGACAGAGAGAGAGGCAGAGACACAGGCAGAGGGAGAAGCAGGCTCCATGCAGGGAGCCCGACGTAGGACTAGATCCCGGGTCTCCAGGATCACGCCCTGGGCTGAAGGCGGCGCTAAACCGCTGAGCCACCCGGGCTGCCCCAAGCTGTCAGCTTCTTGAGGGCAGGAGCCACGCTTTAAATTTAGATTACTCATCTAAACTCTACACGCATAGAGCATGGACATAGTGGGTGTTACACTGTTTCCTGAATAGAAGTGTCCAATATGTCCAACGTACCACTAGGGGTCCAAGGACGATACAAAGATTCCATCATACACTCAAAGACAACATGGAGGTGGTGGAGTACTAGGACCTGTGAATTGACGACCATTAAATATTTGCTAAACGCCTATGATTTCTCGGCCAAGAGTCTTCCTGCCTACCAGTTTTCCTGTCTTTCTCCAACGCATTGATCCTAGTTCTGATGCTCGGGTCACAATGCACATCTATATGTTCCCTTGGCCTCAGGGCAGCTCTGTTGAGAATGAAAACCATTTGCTACATTGTTGATCCCTCAACAAATGACGAAGGTAATCCCTATCCTGGACCGGGGAAAGCCCTCCTTAACGCAAAGACAACATGCGTTACCCTCCTCCGTCCCAGCTGTGGGCCTTGATTCACCTGAGAGCTTGGGCCCAGTCGCTTTGAATCCTCAAAGGCGCCGCCATCTTAACCCCGCCTCCACCTGCCCGCCTGTTCCGCCCTTTGCCGGAAGTGGGTCGCCAAAGGGGCTTGCGGCGCGGCCTGGGGGCGGGATCTATAGTGAGAGGCCACCAATGAATATGCGCGGCGGACCCGTCTCCTCCCACTTCCGTACTCGGCTTCCCAGCGGCGGCTGGTTTCCGGTCGGGGGCGCGGAAGAGTTCCAACTGCTTGCAAAACGGGGGCCGACGTGCAGAAACGTGCGTCCGAATTCTCGTGTCCAACCTGTTCGGTGAGCACCGCGTACAGCGTCCTTGCGCGGTAAGGCGTAGCAGGCACGGCGTGCGGCTAGCTACCGCGTATGCGCATGCGTTAAAGTAGGAGCGTAGCTGCTGGTGACTTGGACAGTTAAATTTCTCTGCTTTCCATGCCTCTCTCGTCCAGGCCAGCTGCCACCATGTAGCCTGCCCTGATCTTCAAGCATGGGTCTTCCTCTTTTTACTCCAGGAAAGGCTGAAGGCGAGATATGGTGGGGAAAGAGTACCGTAGCATTTATTGAACCCTGTTGTCGTCCATGCACTTTTCGTACATTATCTTATTAATCCTTACATTAATTTTGTGACTTAAGTATCATTAAGGAGGAAGCTAAAAAGATGGTATAGTAAGACATGGTGCTGGATGTCATGTCTTAGAATCCAGGGCACTTTATCTGTACAGTAATAAAAACTCATTGAACGTGGCAGGCTTCTTAACGTCCATTAGCTCATTCAATCATCAACAATCCTGTGAGGTAGACACTATTTTTGAAGAGAGGTTATGAAGTGATTTTTTTTTTAAGGTCGCTCAGTGAGTCAGTAACAAGACTAGGTTTCCAATCCCAACCTATTTCCTCTCTCCTTCTTGAGGTTATACTGCCTCCAAAGTAAATGGGTTTTGGGTAGGACTATGGAGTCCTTAAATCCTTGTAAATTTCCCATTGCTTAACATGGCCAACAAGACCTTGCTATGATCAGATACTTTCTCATAGTGCCAGTTTCACTTGTTTTACAGTTCTCCTTATACACTCTTCTCCAGTCATACAGAACTTTAAGTTCCTCTCCTGTATCAAATCCTGTCTTCAACTCCTGACACTGTTTGTCCATTGACTGGGAATATTCCTTCTCCCCATCTCTGGCCAACTTCCTATTCATCCTTCAAGTCTCAGTTTAGAAATCACTTCCTCCAGGAAACCTGCCCTGCCCATCCAACATGTCTGGATTAGGTAGTCCTCCAGTGTGTTCCCAACCTTAGCTATCTATGCACACTGTGTAGTAACATATTTGTTGTCTAGATTGTATACCATTAAGGCAGGAACTAAATTGGGCTTGGTGACTCCTGTATCCTCAATTCTAGCATAGTGCATCATATGGTAGGTACTCAATGATCATTTGTTGAATGAGTCAGACAGACAGGAAAGGCATTAGAGTGCTAATTCTTTTAAAGCCTTTCATGGTGCAATTTGTATAATGGCTGAGGTTATTTCCCTGCAAACCTTTCTCAAGTTCTTTCTATAGGGCACTTTCTGCTGGGTGCTCTGAAGCAGATGATTTTGGCAACACAGTCTGGGCAAATCGACCTCACAATAAGCACTTTCACCTCACAGGCTCATCTCTTGCCCTGGCCCATGCACACACTATTCTACAGCCACACTGAACTCTCCATTCCTCCTATATGTCAAATCCTGCCCATATTTGGGTACTCTGCCAAGTGTTAAACTGTTTTTTTCCCACTATAGGAAAAGGCTGATAGGAGAAAAGAAGAGAGATTAGGAGCATCTTGGTGGTTCAGTGGTTGAATGTCCACCTTTGGCTGAGGTTGTGATCCCAGGGTCCTGGGATCAGGTCCTGCATCATGTTCCCTGCTTAGCAGGGAGCCTGCTGCTTCCTCTGCCTATGTCTGTACCTCTTTCTCTGTGTCTCTCATGCATAAATAAATAAAATCTTTTTTAAAAGAAAAAAAGGATTAGGGCAGCCTGGGTGGCTCAGCGGTTTAGCGCCGCCTTCAGCCCAGGGCGTGATCCTGGAGACCCGGGATTGAGTCCCACGTCGGGCTCCCTGCATGGAGCCTGCTTCTCCCTCTGCCTGTGTCTCTGCCTCTCTCTCTCTCTCTCTCTGTGTGTGTGTTTCTCATGAATGAATAAATAAATAAAACTTAAAAAAATAAAAATAAAATAAAAAAAATATTAATTCTTTTGGGGTTGATCCAAGACAGCTGCTCCAAAAAGGTGACATTTCATCTAATTCAAATTCCATTAGCAGAATCCATTCAAGCTTATTTAGTGCTGTGCTAAACATTCTCATATACTTTATGTCATTCCATTGAATTCAAACCATTTTGCAGATCTGCTCTCTTGCCAGACCTAATGCTGATGGCACCAAGGTGAATCAGGCCCAGTACCTGTTCTCAAATAAGCTTACAGTCTCCAAGAGGAGACAGATGCATAAATAGGCTATAACAGTGCAGTTTGGTCAGTGTTATTTATAGTAGTGGAACCTCATAATCACATCCCTACTCTGACTTTGCCTTTGTCGATACTCTAGAGACTCCCAAAGATGTCAACTCAAGGCCATACCTGGGCCCGACAGGTGAAGAAGGAGAATGAGGAAGAGGACCCGCTGGACCAGCTGATCTCCCGTTCTGGCTGTGCTGCTTCCCATTATGCAGTACAGGAGTGCATGGCCCAACACCAGGACTGGCGACATTGTCAGCCACAGGTACAGGCCTTCAGGGACTGCATGAGTGAACAACAGGCAAGGCGGCGGGAGGAGCTGCAGAGGAGGAAAGAGCAAGGCAGTGCCCACCACTGAGACCCCAAAACACCTACCCCAGAGAATGGACCTCCAAAAACTAGCATCCAGAGAGACCATGGGAAGAAGTCCTAAACAGTCCAAGTGTGGGCCAAGAGGTATAAAACTCGGGGATTTTCTTTGCCCAAGACTAACGTTGAAAGCCAGGCAGCCATGGGTTTGGACATGACTGCTGTAAAGAGTGTCATATTTTCATTGTGAGATCCCACATATCCTCACCCATCATTTTCTACCAATATTAAGTATTGACTGATACTTGACAAGTAAAACAAAGAGTGGGGTTAAGGGATGTTCTCTTATCCTACATCTTGGATCAGTGTGCCAAGTACTTAACTAATTACATGGATGTTTACTTTTAAAAGTAAATTAACAGTCTAAGTGTAAATTGATTACCTAATCGAGTCTTCATTTATTCATTCATTGGTTCAACACATGACTGGCAAGTTTTTCTAAGACCTTTCCATGTGCCAGGTACTGTGTGAGTGAATAATATGATCTCATGTGATGAATAATAGGATCTCTTCCTTCATGTTACTTAGTCTGGTTTGAGGGATAGAAATAAAATATTAGAATAACTAATTACTAGCTATCATGTAAGTGCCTTTATCTTTCATTAGTTGATGTGGATATTTCATTCAGTCTAATGGAATGAAAACAAATGGGAAAATAACATTGAGTGCCTCTTATATGCCAGACAGATACAGAGTCTGACCTCAACCTGCTCACAACCCAGCAAACACACAATGTTGACCTGATATTTAAAAGGCACATTTAGGGACTCCTGGGTGGCTCAGGAGCAATCTGCCTTTGAGCGTGATCCCCAGGTTTGGGATTCTTTTTTTTTTTTTTTAAGATTTTATTTATTTATTCATGAGAGATATAGAGGGAGAGAGAGAGAGGGGCAGAGACACAGGCAGAGGAGATAAGCACGCTTCATGCAGGGAGCCCGATGCAGGACTCAATCCCTGGTCTCCAGGATCAGGCCTTGGGCCAAAGGCAGGCGCTAAATCGCACCCTTGGCCAAAGGTGGCGCTAAACCGCTGAGCCACCCAGGCTGCCCCAGGTCTGGGATTCTTAACTGACTGAGCCACACAGGCGCCGCAGTGTATATGCCTTTTAGTTAAACATGAAGTCCTTCCGTGATCCTGGAGTCCTGGGATCGAGTCCCACATCGGGCTCCCTGCATGGAGCCTGCTTCTCTCTCTGCCTATGTCTCTGTCTCTCTGTGTATGTCTCTCATGAGTAAATAAGTAAAATCTTTAAAAAAAAAAAAGCACATTTAACATAAAATACAGGTTTTCAGCTTTTAAAAAATGGAGAAGCTATCATGGAGCTTATATTCCTACTTGACAACAATTTACTGGAGCCGAGTAACGATGCCTCTTTTAGGTGGTTGTGTTTTCTAGTTGATAACAGTTGCCATAGCCTCTCATTTTCCTTCCATGGAACTAGACTGCCCATTCTGTTACTTTTTGCCTAACCCTGTAAGGCATTTGAGAGTAGGAAGGGAGTTGGAAGAGTGACTCCTGCCATAGAAGCTGGAATATAAAGGGGCATATGCTCTCATCAACATCAGTAACATTTCTTGAGCACAGATATATTAGAAGCACAGATCTGAAGTATAGTAGGCCCTAAAACGACTTTCAGTGTTTATGTGGAGGAGAGAAAGAGAAAAGAGGGGAGAAGATATGAGGAATACTAACTTAAAGGAGAATAAAATTCAATTAGAATGGGATGACTGGGTACATATATAGAGAGGTGAATCTCTGTGGGGCACCATCTGTTCATTGCTGTGGGTCATCAGGGAGCAGTGTCTGAGAATCTGAAAGGAGGGAGTTAGTTGGGTTGACCTTTTAATGATGAAGGATACATTACTTCAAGGTCCTGAGATCAAGCCCTGTCTTGGGCTCCACGCCCAGCTCTCACTCCCTCTCTGCCTCTCTCCGCTCTTCCACTCCCAGCTCACTCGCTTGCTCTCTCCCTCTCTAAAAAAAAAAAAAAACAGTACCTAGAAATCAGTAAGAAGCAAACAGCCCAATTGAAAACTGAACAAAGTTAAATAAAGTAGTATTAGCTACTTCTGTTGACAAAAATTAAAAGTATTTTTTTTTTAATTTTTTTATTTATTCATGATAGACATAGAGAAAAAGGCAGAGACACAGGCAGAGGGAGAAGCAGGCTCCATGCCAGGAGCCCGACATAGAACTCGATCCCAGGACTCCAGGATCGCGCCCTGGGCCAAAGGCAGGCGCTAAACCACTGAGCCACCCAGGGATCCCCAATTAAAAGTATTTATAATGACCATAATTGGTGGGGATGAAGAACAGGCACAGTCACACTACTGAAGGGATAATAAATTAGTAAAGCTATTGGAGGACAATTTGGTGGGACCTACAAATATTTTATCTTTTTTTAAAGATTATTTGAGAAAGACTGCCCATGTGCGTGAGGGGAGGGACAGAGGGAGAGAAGCAGACTCTCTCCTTAGTATGGAGCCCCATGCAGAGTTTGATTGCAGGACCCCAAGATCATGACTTGAGCTGAAATCAAGAATTGGTCACTTAACTGACTGAGCCACCCAGGTGCCTCTGGATCTATAAATATTTTAAATATTTCAACAGGGGTCTCCTGGCTGGCTCAGTTGGAGGAGCATGCAACTCTTGATATCAGGGTCATAAGTTTTAGCCCCAGGTTGGGTTTAGAGATTACTTAAAATAAAAACTTAAGGAATGCCTGCTTGGCTCAGCGGTTGAGCGTCTGCCTTTGGCTCAGGATGTGATCCTGGAGTCCCGTGATCAAGTCCCACATTGGGCTCTCTGCATGGAGCCTGCTTCACCCTCTGCTTATGTCTCTGCCTCTGTCTCTGTGTCTCTCATGAAAAAATGAATAAATTATTTTTTAAAATAAAATAAAATAATTTATTTCAACAGCAATTCTTATTTTAGGAGCCCTCTTGAATATATTTTTATGAGATGTATATACTATTATGTTCATTACGGCATTGTTTATATAATGAATAAATGGTCAAAATGTAAAACTCCATCAGTGAGGAATGTATTTGCTTATATATTCAAATATTTTACAACAGGAATGTATCTATATATTAATTTGTATAATTAAAATAGAAATAATAAGCTGTGGGGAGAGTGGATGGGATTTTAGCAGAGAGGAAGGGCAGAAGGACCTCTCTAGCAGGAGAAACAGCTTCCAAACCAGCTAAATGCAGGTTTTGTAGGACTTCACCTCAAACAGGGAGCTAACACTGAGTGGGTCACAGATTGCTTTTGGGCAAAGAGAATGCTGTTGTCACTCAAACCTGTTTCCTCAAGTAAGTAGGGATAATTCCTATTTAATAGGCATCCTTAGAGAATTATTTTTTTGACATAGAGAATTAACTAAGGAATCATTTGGGATCCCTGGGTGGCGCAGCGGTTTAGCGCCTGCCTTTGGCCCAAGGCGCGATCCTGGAGACCCGGGATCAAATCCCACGTCAGGCTCCCGGTGCATGGAGCCTGCTTCTCCCTCTGCCTGTGTCTCTGCCTCTCTCTCTCTGTGTGTGTGTGTGACTATCATAAATAAATAAAAATTAAAAAGATTATGTTACATAATATTTATGAAACATTTAACTCAGGCTGTTTGGTTCCAAAATTGCTCTCAATCTCTGACATACTGCTTTCAAATCCAACCCTGCCACTTACTAGCTGTGTAATTTGGGGCAAATAACATCACAGGATCTGTTTTTTTTCCTTCTGTAAAAATGCATATAAAACCTTCCTCATAGGCCTTAAAACTAATAAATGTAGACCTTTCTCATAGACTTGTTGAAAGAATGAATTAACTTTGGTAAAGACCTTAGAAACAGTGTCTGGTACCTAGTAAGCATTCACTAAATGTTGCCCATTACTCTGATTATTATTGTGTGGTAGGCACTCTCCTCAGTTACATTTTCTCATTAACTCCCCCTTACAGAGGAGGAAATAAAGGTTAGATTGGGGGTCAGACTTCCAAGTGTGTCTTATTCAGAAGTCTATGCTGTTCTCTGTTCTCATAATCTTCCAGTGCCTAGTATGATGTTTAACAAATAGTAACTACATTTACTATGTAAATATTACTCTTTTTTTTAAAGTGCTTTACAGGGCAGCCCCGGTGGCTCAGTAGTGTAGAGCTGCCTTCAGCCCAGGGTGTGATCCTGGAGACTGGGGATCGAGTCCCATGTCAGGCTCCCTGCATGGAACCTGCTTCTCCCTCTGCCTGTGTTTCTGCCTTCTCTCTCTGTGTGTGTCTCTCATTAATAAATAAATAAAGTCTTTTAAAATAAATAAAGTGCTTTACAGAAAGAAGATTAACCAGTGCACATTGCCAGTGTTCTAGATTGGCATGTTTTTTTTTTTAGTCTCTCAGTTCTGGAGCCCAAAGCCGTGAGATGTCACTTATGGTGGTCCATGCTCATCCCTAACAATCTATACCTACCTCTGTACAGAGGCTTGGTGACATGGATGAGTGGAGAGACCTCTTGGCTGGATGCCCCCCGTGACCAGGCCCAGGGCCGACTCATGAGTTGGCCCTTAACTGCAAGGTCCTTGGCTGAGGACTTGGCCTGTGCTCAGTACAAAGGTGCACAGTAATGTGTTTTACTAAATGAGTAATAAGAGATGCCTCCTACTCTCCCTCCCTCAGGTAAAGTTGCCAGGGTGTTGTTGGGCTGCTGACTAAAAATCCAAAGAGAACTGGAGCCAGTCCAGGTTGAAACCTTATACTTTCCACTGTATAGAATGATAGGGCCTCCTACTCTGCTCCAGCAGGGACTTAAAGCAGACAGAAATGGGAGGGATTCTTTACTTCTTTAGCAGCTGTATTCTGAAGAGTTTTCATTCTGTGGAGCTTGGGCATCTTTCAGAGCCTGCACGTTCTGTCTCAATGGCAAGTTAACCTGAAATGACTGGGAATGAAAGTTATTCCAGGGAGATTTATAAGAACTAAATGGATCATTTCAGATTCTTCAGGGAGATCAGACATTTGAAGACAAAAAAATGCCACAAAGAGATCAAAGTACAGATTACACCAGCACAGGACACATTGGCCACCTCTGTCTGCAGTGCCTTTCCAGCAGGTCTAGTTCTAGTTACACCCCATTCGTGCTCAGAGAGCTTTCCTTCCTTAAATACAGTTTATACCCTAGAAACAGGGGTCTCTGAGCTTTGCTACAGTGTCTGAATAGCCAAAATGTCCTGATCCCATTTCTTTCTTTGCAACTAAAACATACACTTTCAGAATCCATAGCTGACAATTTCCAGGCTTCCATGGTGGCCAACAAGGCATCCTGAATCAGAGGAAAGGGACTAAAACATGAACCTGAAGAATCTGCTGGCCTTACCTAGGAAGACTGTCCATTCAACCCAGGCATTCAATCTTCTTGAAAGTTACTTATCTGCATAAAAAGCCATTTCTCAAAATCTTAGTAATGTGCACTGAACCAGGAATTGAGTGAACGGGAGCAATCTCTGGCTGTCTCTGGCTAACTCGGTGACCTCAGACATGTCTCTTTCCCTCCTCCTATGCCAATGATCTCATCTGTAAAATATAGACCATAACAGATTATCCCAAAAGTTATGTATTGATGGAGCCAAAACCAGCACCCAGGACCCAGCTGTTCTGAATCCCAATCCATTGACCTTCCCTTTCATCTCTCCTGCCTACCCCCCAGGTTATTACAGTGGTTCTAAGCACAGCTTAACCCTAACTGGGACATTCGAAACTAAAAGCATGCTGAAGGAATGAACTACTGATAGACACAACAACATGGATGAAACGGTAAATTGGGAAGCCTGGATGGCTCAGGTCCTGGATCCCGGAATCCGGGATCAAGTCCCGCATCGGGCTCCTTGCAGGAAGCCTGCTTCTCCCTCTGCCTATGTCTCTGCCTCTCTCTCTCTCTCTCTCTCATGAATAAAAAAAAAAAAAAATATTTAAAATAAAAATGGTAAATGAAGTCAGACACATAAGGGTACATACTGTATGATATTTATATGTAGTACTAGAAAGACAAAACTAATCTGTGGCACTAGAAATGAGATTAACAGTTGCTTCTGAGGAAGAATAACTGAAGGAATTTAAAAGAACTTTCTGGAGTTATAGAAATGTTATCTTGATAGAAGTGTAGGTTTCATGGGTGACTGCATTTTTTTTAAGATGTTAGTTAGGAGAGGGGATGGAGCAGAGGGAGGGGGACAAGCAGACTTCATGCTGAATGTGGAGTCTGATGCAGGGCTCGATCCCAGGACCCTGAGATTATGGCCTGCACTGAATTCAAGAGTCGGACACTTAACTGAGCCACCCAGGTGTGCCAAGCATTTTTAAAACTAATCAGAGATACACTTTAGATCTGTTGTTTCACTATACATATAAATTATACTTCAATTTAAGAAAACTTTTTAAAAAGTATGCTGAAGAATTTTAGAAGGGAAGTTAATCTAACATTTACTGTGCTCTTGCCAGCCCATTTATATATATTATCTCCATCTCAAACTCCTAAAAAGGGATTATTCCCATTTTACAGATCAGAAAACTGAGGTTTATGAGATTAAAACAACTCACCTGAGGCCTTAAGACTAGTAAGTGTAGAAACTAGGAATAGCCCAGTTTTGTCTGACTTTGCTTTATAATAAGTTGTTTCAGGCAGGGTGGGAAAGTTATTTTCAACCTTGCATTCCATTTGATTTCACTGCCATGTGATTCTAGGAAAGTCCATTTCCTTTTGGACCTCACTCTAGAGAAGATGAAAGCTCATAATTGTTTTGTAACTCTGAGGTTCTAGCAATCACAATATCTCCCAACCTCCTTGCCAGAATAAGGCATTAAAAGCAATTCCCATTTATCTCAGGGCAGACTAAGGAGTAACAAAAGCTCTTTGACTCTGGTGAGAGGATAAATCATCAACTAGGTCAGTGACACAAGAGCTCCAAGGTGACAGAACCCAGCTGCCTCCTATTTAAGAGATAAACCTGACTCATCCCTCAGTGATGTAACAGAAAGGGATGGACTGGGAGTCAAGAGATCTGAATCTCACTCCCAGCTCTGCCTATGAGGCACCCTGTGACCTTGGGTAAAAACACTGCCTTTCTTGGGCTCCTAATGTATATTGCTAAAAGAGAGTGTTAGGCTGCCTGGGTCCTAATGTTCTTCAGCTCTAGTAGCTTGTCAGTTTAGGGAATCCTGTGTCCTGCTTCCACAGCTTACTAACTGGAAAAGAATGCTATTTTCCAGGTTCCTAAATGGGAGTCCATATGATATGGGGACAGTATGTATATATTTGTAAACATTTGTTTATTCTAATCTTTTTGTCTTCATGTCACTATACATGCTCCAAAATTACACTCCTCCATTAGCAAATTCTCTTTTATCTTCCCTAAAGGAGACTCAGCAATGCATAATTCTACAACCAAAATACCAGCCCTCACCTGAAAAATTCTGCCCACACTCCCAGTGGGCTTCACTTGGAAGGAGTGGCCTGCTAAACCTTTAATGTGAATTGAGCATTTTATTTTTATTTATTTATTTATTTATTTATTTATTTATTTATTTGAATTGAGCATTTTAATGGAGCATACCTGATATCTTGACAGCTCTCCTTTAGTGTTATACCTTGGGAGAAAATCTGAGTTTCCTCTTGTTACCTTTAGAGACCAAGGCAGAGAAACCAAAATAACTTCAGGACTGAAACTGCTGAGTTGCTAAGAATGCTCTGGGCTCCCATAGACCTCTATGTAGGGGTACCCCACAGAAACAGTGGAGCACAGGGGAGAAAGATCTGCCACTTACTAGCTATGTGTACCTTAAGGAGAAGGAAGTCACTTCATCTCTCCACATCTCTCCAAACCTGTTTTTCCATCTGTAAAACTGGGATTAATACCATTAACCTCAACGATAATTTTTATAAAGTACATAGCATAAAGGGCTCAGTAAACGTGAGATACACACACACTCATTCACTCACACATAACCTTTCACACACACAGATACCCATTCACATGCACACTCATATACACACCCTAAAAAACTGGTGTAAGGATTAGAGTTCATGTAGTACCTTGTACGGGGCCTAGCTCAATAAATGATATTATGTACAAAAATATCAACACACTAATGCTCAAAATAGGAAAAACATTACAGGTCACTTAGACTAGTGGTTCTCAAAGAAGTAACCCTGGACCAGTAGCATAAGTGTCAGCATCACCTGGGAACATGTAAGAAATGCAAAACATGTAAGAAATGTAAATTCTAGGACCTCACTCAAGATCTACTAAATCAGAAAATCTGGGAGCAGAATCCAGCAATTTTTGTTTTAAAAGCCCCCCAGGTCATTCTGATGCCTGCTTAAGTTTGAGAACCAGTGACTTAGATCAGAGTTTGACAAACTATTTTTATAAAGGACGCATAACAAATGTTTTGGTTTTATAGTCTGTGTCACAACCACTCAACTCTGCCAGTGTGAAAGCAGCCATAGATGATATGTAAATGAATGACTCTGGCTCTGTTCCAATAAATAGGCAATGGGGTTTTAGAACTAAATATAGGTGGTAGTTGTGTAACATTGTGAATGTATTAAATACCACTGAATTATCTGCTTTAAAATGGTTAATTTTGTGGTTTGTGTATTTCACCTCAGTAAACTACTTTTAAAAAAACAAGCAGGCAGTCAGTAGGACTTGGCTCACAGGCAATAGTTTTCTGACGTCTGACCAAGATCAACCTTAATTCTTGGCTTAAACTCATTCCAGGTAACCCTAATTAGCAGTTATGTAACATCTGCTTGAATAAGACAAGTCACTCACTACCCACAAAATAATATTTTTTCACTACAGACAGACCATGATTCTTTCTGGAGAGTCCCTTTCATATACAAAGCCAAAATCTCCATCCCTATGCCTTCTACCCATAAGGAGTTTACTTATGGGATCCTCTGTTTCACTAAAAGACTCAATGCCAGATTGCTTTAAAGAATGAGATCAGGGATCCCTGGGTGGCACAGCGGTTTGGCGCCTGCCTTTGGCCCAGGGCGCGATCCTGGAAACCCGGGATCGAATCCCATGTCGGGCTCCTGGTGCATGGAGCCTGCTTCTCCCTCTGCCTGTGTCTCTCTCTGTGACTATCATAAATAAATAAAAAATTAAAAAAAAAAAAAAAAGAATGAGATCACTCTAACTGGAGAAATACTGAAGAGAAACATGCTTCTGTGCTAAAGAGAAAATATAATCCATTAAAGATACTCCACAGGGGCACCTGACTGACTCAGTTGGTAGAGCATATGACTCCTGATCTCAGGGTTGTGAGTTAAAGCCCCACATTAGGAGGATCCCTGGGTGGCTCAGCGGTTTGGTGCCTGTCTTCGGCCCAGGGCGTGATCCTGGAGACCTGGGATCGGGTCCCACGTCGGGCTCCTTGCATGGAGCCTGCTTCTCCCTCTGCCTGTGTCTCTGCCTCTCTCTCTGTGTCTCTCATGAATAAATAAATAAAATCTTTAAAAAAATAAAGCCCCACATTGGGCGTAGGGATTTCTTAAAAATGAAATCTTAAAATAATAAAAAATAAAATAAAAATCAGCAGGGTGGACTGACTTCTAACATACACACACATACCCATCAGCTACAGATTTTTATTAGATGAAGGATGTCTTCGGTTAGCTCAAAGGAAAGTGGTGACAATCGGCAAGCACTCCTCCATACAAGAAAGGAAGCATTCTTGGCTAATGGGGATGGGTAGTTATGATATCTAAAGGTTAGTGTCTTCTGCTTAACTTTGACCACCCAGGAAGATCTTCCCCTTGGCACTCAACATCACCAGTCCTGACATGAAAGGGTCTGCAATGAGCTAGTTCAACTTGGCCAACAGTTCTTCCAGTTCTGGCCGAGCTTTGAATCTTCCCTTGAAGTCTTCTTCAGTGTGCTGGGGAGAAGAAAAAGAAAATATGAATTACTACAGAGCTCTCAGTTATTCAAAAATAGGCAACATTAAAAAAAAATCCATCAGCCAGCTCTGTAGAGAATGATTCAGATTCAACTAACTTATTTAGCATATACTATTTACCGACTTGTATTAGGATTCTGAATCAGACCTCCTCCATCTTAAATGAACTTAGGGTCTGGTGAGAGAAAACCAACTATAAAAAACTAATGTCAAATGTTATAAGTATCTCATTAGAAGCATTTAGAATGCCCACATTTTCCATCTACAATCGGAAATAATAGACATAGGGACTGGAATATTTAAGTCATCATGACCAGCACATTTTCTCCTGTATACAGAATATGTGAAACCCAAATAATAAGAAGAGGATTAACAAGCATGGAGTCACAACAAGGAGAACTGGATGTAGCAAATGGTATCAGTCTAAAGTAACCTGGTAGATCTGTCACAATAAGGCTTTAGCTATTTATGCTGAGGTTCCTAATGTTTTCCAAGTTTTCCATGCCAAACTTCCTTCTGATTGGCATACTTTTCTCAGTCAGGCTATAGTCAGGCCTTGAAGATCCAGGAAATTCCTTAAAGTACATTTCCCTATTTGTGCTTTCATTAATTATACTGTATGTAATTTTAAATCATGTTCTTTCTATACCCAATTACGTGCTCACTCCTAACATCAGGATATTGTGATAGAGTTCAGCTCCTGTGGTCCATAAAGCATCAGCCCGGATGCACTGGAAGAGTTAGGAAAATGATCACGATAATACCAGTCTGCATACCTTTCCTGTTTATTATCCACATTTTTGTCTCGTTTCTAAAGCCAGATGCTCTTATCCATATTTTGAGCACAAGTGGGCCACCAGGGGGCCTCTTCTCAAACTAGCACCTACCTCCTTCACTGACAATCTGACTCCTTCAGGAAGATTGCTTTGGATTATTTCCAAGAAAATCTCTGCAAATGTAGCACTCAAACCACTGATCTGCAAAAGGAAAGAAGATACTCTAAGAGAGGGTACTGAAAGTCAGGTGATTGGGCAGACCTGGCATGGGCTCGGTATCAGCTTCAGCAGAGCTACAGGGCCCATGGGTACAGGGTTAACACGCAGAGCTGGTTTCAGAGCTCAGCCTCTACAGGATTTCTCTTGCAACATTCAAGGTGTTTTTAAGTAGACTCCACACCCAGTGGCACCTGGGTGGCTCAACCTGTTAAGCATCTGCCTTTGGTTCAGGTCATGATTCCAGGTATGATGGAGCCCTGCCTCTCCCTCTGCCCCTCTCCCACTCATTCTCTCTCTCTTTTTCTCTCGCTCTCAAATAAATGAAATCTTTTTTAATATTTCATTTATTTGAGAGCGAGAGAGCACACATGCATGTGCACAGCAGGGGAAGTGGCAGACAGAGAAGAGGTCCCCTGCTGAGCAGGGAGCCTGATGTGGGGCTCAATCCCACACCCCAGGATCATGACTTGAGCAGAAGGCAGACGTGTAACCAACTAAAGCACTCAGACCCTCCTCAAATAAATAAAATCTCTCTTTTTTTAAGATTTTATTTATTCATGAGAGACACAGAGAGAGGCAGAGACATTGGCAGAGGGAGAAGCATGCTCCCCACTGGGAGCCTGATGCAGAACTCAATCCCTGGATCCCGGGATCACGCCCTGAGCTGAAGGCAGATGCTCAACCACTGAGCCACCCAGGCATCCCAAATAAATAAAACCCTAAAAACAAACAAACAAACAAACAAACAAAAGACAAAGTAGGCTCCACATCCAGTGTGGAGCCAGGTAAAGGGCTTGAACTCACAACCCAAGATCAGGACCTGAGCTGAGATCAAGAGCTGGACACTTAACTGACTGAGCCATCCAGGAGCCCAAATATCTAATTATTTTCTTTGTTAGCACAGATTTAAGGTGTTACTACCTTAACATTCCTTTCATTATCTTGCTGATAAACTTCTTGAGTGGATCAAGAGGGGGTGACATCCATACATTAGAATATTATTTGGCAATAAAAAGGAATGAAACACTGACACCTGCTACAACATGGATAAACCCCGAAAACATGCTCAGTGAAAGAAGCCAGACATAAAAGGCCATATATGGTACAATTACATTTAAGTGAAATGTCTCAAAGAGGTAAAACCATAGAGGCAGAAATAATTAGTGGTTGTCAGGAGCTAGAGCGATGGTGAAAGAGGAGTGACTATAAACGGGTAGTTTCTTTTTGGGGCGATTAAATTGTTCAAAAATTGATTGTGGTAATGATTGCATAACTGAATATATTAAAACCCACTTAACTGTACACTTTAAAAGGGTAAATTGTGGGATCCCTGGGTGGCGCAGCGGTTTGGCGCCTGACTTTGGCCCAGGGCGCGATCCTGGAGACCCGGGATCGAATCCCACGTCGGGCTCCCGGTGCATGGAGCCTGCTTCTCCCTCTGCCTATGTCTCTGCCTCTCTCTCTGTGTGTGTGACTATTATAAATAAATAAAAATTTTAAAAAACAATAAAAAAATAAAAGGGTAAATTGTATATGAATAAAACATCAATAAAGATGTTATAAAAAGGGGTGATAGTAAGTATGAATTTTTAATAACCCTGGGTACCCTCATGGTAGTGTGGTTCTATGTTTGTCTCTGCAGTAGAACAACAGAAACTATGTCTAGATTTAAAGACACTGAGGGGTTTTGCTCTCGGCAGGAAAACGTCATGATCACACTGGTAAGAGGGTAAGGCAAGGGGTGAAGCTATAGAATTTGGTAAATGAATGGATATCAGAGGACAAAGAAGAGTTAAACATTAGCTCAAAGGTGGGGAGGATTACAGAAAAAGAAAAATGTCAGTTCCTCTACAATTAGTTTTATATGCTGAGTATAGGACACCTGTGGAATATCCCAGTGGAGAAGTCCAGTAAACAAGTGGATACTAGGTTTGAAGCTCAACCAAAAAGATCAGGACTGGAGATGTATATCAGGGGGTTATCAGTATATAACGATGGTCACTGAGGCCAGGAAAATGAATGAGATTGCACGGAGGGTAGGTATTACATAAGGAGAAATGGAGGGATCAGAACTAAACCCTAAAGAAAGGACACCTGGGTGGCTCAGTGCTTGAGTGTCTGCCCCTGGATCCCCAGGTCCGGAGATCAAGTCCTGCATTGGGCTCCCTGCAATGGGAGTCCTGCTCCTCCCTCTATGTCTCTGCCTCTCTCTCTGTGTGTCTCTCATGAATAAATAGATAAAATATTTATAAATAAATAAATAACCCTAAAGAACATCATCATTCAAGGAGCAGCCAAGAGGAAGACGAGGACATTGTAGAAACAGAAAAAAAAAAATGGGCAGAAGAACCAGGAAAGGCAAATATGTTTCAAAGTTTCTCCCATAGTGCCTACCTGAACCACTCGTTCATGAGTGGTAAGAACTGAGTCCAGGAGCATTTTGTTACCTTGGTCCTGCAGCCGCAACACTTCCATGGTTTTGGTGGGCATTGCATAACTGTGGGAAGGAAGAGTTGGCCATGAACAGGGCTCACTGAAGTCAGCAGCACCACTCCAATCAGGGTAGTCCCTGAGTAAAGCCCCTGCTGCAATGCAGTAGCTCCTGGAATCTAGGGCTGTTCATCTGCAGCCAGGGGGAAGTAACCAGATCCTCCTAAGCCTCCTCCAGAAGCTTCTAAACTCCCTGAAGGGACAGACCATGTCTAATGCCTTTCTGCATCCCTAGTTCTTGCCTGACACAACATTGCATAAACCTGGTGATTAATAACTATTTGCTGCTCCTAAAGAAAAGCCAATTCCAAAAGAATCAATGTCATCACCTCTGAGGCTAACCTTGGGTAGTTCACCTCTTCTGGAGAAATGAGGCATGAAACCTAACTGTTTTCAAAGAGTAAGATTTCTCAACCTCAGCACTATTAACATTTTAGACCAAATAATTCTTTGTTGTGGGGGACTGGCCTATGTATCCCTAATCTCTACCCACAAGATGCCAGTACTACCCTCTGAAGTGGTAACAATAAAAATTATCTCCAAGGGTGCCTGTGTGGCTCAGTTGCTTAAGTGTCTGACTTCAGCTCAGGTCATGATCTCAGGGTGCTGGGATCAGTGGCTCTGCCTTAGGCTCTACACTCAGTGGGGAGGCTGCTTCTCCCTCCCCCTGTTTGTGCTCTGTCTCTCTCTCAAATAAATAAATAAAGTTATCTCCAGACATTGTTAAAAGTCCCTGGCTTGAGAAATATTGTTGTATAGACTATGCTTGCTATGATAAGCTTCAGCAGATCTACATGCTGCAGTGAAAACACTGGATTTGGGGTCAGATCTTAGCCCTACAGCTTATTAGCGATTTTTACGAAGGTAAATTACCTGTCTCTCTGGGCCTTAGTTTCTTCCAGAATAAACGGGATTACAATCTAGGTCTATATCAGTAGACATGTGGAGATCAGGCATGGTGATGAGATTGGACCAATGGCTACACAGAAATATGGTATTAGTGTTGTGTTCGTCTTATCAAAAAGTTCATCAAAATGAAGATAAATGGGATAATAACAACAGTTATTAAAATTCCTGAATTTTCATGTTACACAAAACTTCATCAATTGATAGCAAGGGGCATGGCCCTCTATGAAATGAATAATGGAAAATGGATTAGAAAAAAAAAAAGAAGAAAATGGATTAGAAAATCCAGTCAGTCCTGGATTTAAGTGTTGACTCTACTACTTCTTACCAAATTAATTCAGCTTTTGAGTCTCAGATTCTTCAGCTACAAAATGGGTATAATAAGGATAATAATAGCTAGTTCATAGGGTTGTTGCAATGATTAAATGAGATTACATAAGTAATTTGCTTGGCATAATATGCCTATAACTGCCAGTTCCTTTTTTTTTTTTTTTTTTTTAAGATTTCATCTATTTATTTGATAGAGCACAAGCAGGAGGAGCAACGGAGAGGGAGAAATAGGCCCCCCGCTGAGCAGGGAGCCCAATGCAATGTGGGGCTTGATCCCAGGACCCTGAGATCGTGACCTGAGCCAATGGCAGAAACTTAACCAAATGAGCCACCCAGGCGCCCTTCCTTTGCTCTTGTAAACAGTAAATGCTAGGTATTACAAACTCTTCCAGGTAACCTCCCTAAATTAACATTCCTTCTTACTTTCCAGTACAATTTCTAATCTCCTCTTCCAATTCAAATTTGGCAATAACTTCCCTACATAAAAAAAAAAATAAGGACACATTCATAGACTTGTCAGGAAAGATCAAATAAAAGTAAGTATATAAAGCTTTCAGGAAAAAAAAATAAAGCTTTCAGGAAAGTGAAAAGCACTCTGAAATGCTCTTTTTCCTTCTTGACATTCTGTAGATAAGATCACCTGACTAAAGTGGGAGTTGTCCATTCCTGCCACTGAACATGCATTTTAATCTTCCACACTTACTTTAGCAAGAGTTGATTGACTGATTGATTGATTGATTGATTGATTCATTCATTCATTCATTCATTCATTCAGCATTTACTGAAAGCCTATTCTGTCCTAGGCATGCTGGTGGGGAATATGCAGCCTATGCTTTAAAGGAGCTTGCTTAGAGTGTTTTGGAAAGACAGACATCTTCACTACAGTAAGACAAAAAGCAATAATAGGCATGTACTGAATATTACAGGGACAAGAGAGAGAAGAGGGGCTCAAGGAAGGCTTTAGAGGTGAGATAGCATTTTATCAAGATGTTAAGAATAAACATTAGGTGTTTGTCTGCAGGCCATTCCAAAAAGTGAAGCAATTTTCTACAAAAGCAAGGAGGCATGAGAGGCCCTCAAAGAGAACAGAAAAGCTAGACATAGTTTGATAAGGAAATACTGGGAGCCCTGGTCATTTTAAGGTAGAATAGATTTTTGATTAGTTAAGAATAGAGGTAATTTTTCTTTTGTGTCTACACTTTTCTGTATTTTATAAATTTTCTGCAATAAACATTACTTGGATGATCAGACAGGAAAAACAGAAGGGAAGAAATGAAATAACCTAATGCTAAAAGTCAATCTAAAATGACAAAATAGGGGACGCCTGGGTGGCTCAGTGGTTGAGCATCTGCCTTTGACTCAGGGCATGACCCTGGAGTTCTGGGATGGAGTCCCACATCAGGCTCCCTGCAGGGATCCTGATTCTCCCTCTGCCTGGGTCTCTGCCTCTTTGACATGAATTTAAAATAATAATAATAATAATAATAATAATAATAATAAAATGACAATGCTACCTTCAGGGAGTACTCCCTGGGATGGGACACAAGGGAACTTCCTGGGGTGCTAGGGAACTTAGAATCTGGACTTTACTAAATATAAATTATACCTCCATTTTATCATTTTAAAAGATTCATTTATTTATTTTTTTAGAGAGAGAAAGAGACAGAGCAGGCATGCCCAAGCAGTGGAGAGGTGGAGAGAAAGAGTTAGAGAGAGAGTGAGTCTCAGGCCAACTCTCTGCTGAGCTTGGAGCCCGACCATGCAGGGCTCCATCTCATAACCCAGACCACAACCTGAGCCAAAATCAAGAATGGGGCACTTAACTGACTGAGCTACCCAGGCACCCCTACTCCTCCATTTTAAACAATGTAAGTGGACTTCAAGAAAAAGGGGGGGAAAAAAAGGAAAGAGTAGCCTTACAGAGAGTGATGCTGAATGATGCTTTTACTCTCCACAAAGCACAGGGGCTAGAACAGCTTCAGGCTTGGAAGCTGATCCCAGATGAGTAAGATTTCCATCTCCAGGCAGCTGATCAGCAAGGAAGGCAGGCAAATTGAGACCTGTAGGATAGGCTTCTTCCTCTCTCCTAGGTGAGTTGCAGCTGCAGCAGTACACACCATTTATAGAACAAAAAAGCCAGCACACTGCTCCCCTGCCCAATTTCATCTCAAGGTCAGAGCCCTACCCTGCCACTCCCAGAGGAAAAAATGGATCATGATGAAATGAAAATCAGAAGAAAAGAAAATCATTTCATCTCTGAAAAGCTGGGCAGTGATAATGCCTGACAATACGATGGTCTGAAAACCTCAATCAATGCAGAGAAGTGAGTTGCTGAAAGTGAACATTTCTTTATGTTCTGTGCTATTTGGAGCAAAGAGCAGAAAAGAGGCAAAAAGCAGAACATCATTAATTCCACTGTTCTAGGAATCATGTCTATGACTATTGGAACTCAATCCAAGTCAGTGAATATTTATTCAGTACTTACTATGTGTCAGGTACTGGGCAAGGTCTTAGGGTTAGACTGTTAAAGACGATAGAAACAGTTCTTGCCTTATACACCTTTGAGTCTAAGAAGGAAGACCAATATAGTCACATAATTATAAGGACAAGGAATGAGTGCAATGAAAAGGAAGTTATATAATCTTTACTTCTCCTAAATATATAACATAAAGATCTAATTTAATGAGGTTCTCTGAAGAAAGGAACCTCATCCAATATGAAGTATAAGAAAAAAAGTAGGGGTTAGGTAAAGGAGAAAGAGTATTCTAACTTTTAGAGAGCAAGAATATGCACAGGTCCTGAGGTGGAAAGGGATAAAAACCAAACCCATGTTAACTGGAGGGAGAGGAAGAGGGAAAGGGAAATCTGAGTTAAGGCAAGAGAAGCAAACCCAATCCATAGAGCACCTAGCAAGCCATGGGAGGAACTTTAATAATGATCCTAAAGGAATAGGAAGCCATGGAAGGATATTAAGCATGATAGTAACATGCTCATATTTCCATTCTAGAAATGGAAACACTGAAAGCTGTGTGGAGAACAAATTATGAAGAATTAAGAATTTGAAAATAGTGGGTTCAAATCCAGACCTTGCCATTTATTAAATGTATGATCATAGGCAAGCTTCTACTATATTAATAATAATTACTAATAATAATAGCAGCCAATTGTTGCTGGGAACAGTTATAAGCACTTTAATATATTATCTTCCTTAATTTTCACTATAGCCTTTTCAGGCAGGAACTTTTAGTAACTCCAGTTTATAGACAAGGAAACCAAGATACAGAATTTAAATAAACTGCCAATGCCACAAAATAAGAATGCTGCAGAACAAGAGTAAAACCCAGGCAGTCTGGCTACAGAGTCAATGTTTTGACTCATGAATATGTGCAAGGTGCTTATTGAATTAAGCAACATTATACAAAAAGCCAGAGTGGTTGGCTGATAGTAGGTGCTCAACAAATGCTGCTGCCTTCCTGCCTTTACTCAAATGAAGCCGGAACTTTCCACAGCTAGGTTTTAAAAATAGCACCTTTTAAGAAGTCCTTCTGAAAATTTAAAGCATTATTCCAGGAGCTGACCTACTGTAGATATGATAATGTTCTGTAAATGACATTTAATGCCTCTTTGCCACCACAAACACTACCCCTAATTCTTGCTAGCTAAAAAACAAAACAAAACAAAACAAAAAACCCTCATTAATTATTAATAACAAGATTATTTATAGGGCATTTGCAATGTTCCAGTCTCTCTGCTAGGTGCTATCATATAATATATTATTCAATGTTCAGAACTTAAAGGAATAAGAAAATTATCATTCCCATTAAATAGATGAGGAAAACTGAGGTTCAGAATTTACCAAGGTCACGCTGCCACTAGCTGGTAGAACCAGAATTTGAACACAGGCAGTTGTATTGCAGAGCCTGTATTCATAACCATTTGCTACTCAAAGTATGGTCCATAGACAAGTTGCTGGTGAACAAACTGCTTGTTATCAGTACATGACAAGATAAGAAGCATACAACAGTCACTAAACATGTTATTTAATTCAGCAGACATTTTTGTTTCCAATAGTGAGACTTTCTTAAGGAAGCAAAGCACTAATGTACATTTTGGCATAAGCTTCAGATGTCTTTGCAGAGTGGCCACTTTGAGTGGCACGGCTTTAAATTATTATGCTATTCATCCTCCTTGAACTGACATTGCACTTTCACTTACCACCTTCCACATGCTATACACACACACACACACACTCCCTGAAATCAGAGACATTCTCCTTAGTCTCCTCCAGTCAGAATGTCTATCTAGTACAATATCTACCACATAGGAGGAAAAGGCTCGATCAGTAGTTTTTAAATTAATTTTAATTAAAAGCACTATCATTAATTAAACTTTAGGAAATGTATACCAGGTATACCACACAACTGGATTGTGCAGTCATATTCAAGAACCTGTCATTCTTTCAACAATGGCTTAATGTCCCCCACATGGCAGGTCTGTGTTAGATGCTAAAGACATAATAAAGAACACAGTTCCCACTAGTCAGTGTGGGGGGGGAGGGGAGCTGACATATGAATAGATTATTACAGCCCAGAGCACTAAGTGACATGATAGAAATGTGTGTCAAGTGCTGAAAGAGCAACCAACTCTCTGGGGCATCAGAAAAAGATAAAGCACATCTTTAGTCCTAAAACAATTGAAGTACTATCAGCTGTGAGAGCTAAAGTCACAGCTTATTATCCAGTCTCCTAGACAGCATGTTTAGCACAGTTACGCTAAGTTACAAAGGCTTAAAAGTTCAAATTTAACTTAAGGACTTAAAATAAGATCCCTGGAGTCAGCCAGAAATGGGTTAAATCTAGGCCACTTATTGGTTCTTTGGGCTTTCTAAGCCTTGGTTTCCTCATCTGTAATGGAAATATACTACTATCTAATGAGTAAGAAAGTATAACTTTTGCCATATCCACATATTGTGCCATGTTTTACCTTGCCACAATGGTAAACCACACAAATGATTATTAATTAAATATTTTTCTTTAAATCAATTCACTTAAAAAGTTAGTTTAAAAAATAAGCTTTTGGGGGGTACCTGGGTGGCTCAGTGGTTGAGCGTCTGCCTTTGGCTCAGGTTGGGATCCCGGGTCCTGGGATCAAGTGCCGCATCAAGCTCTCCACAGGGAGCCTGCTTCTCCTTCTGCCTATGTCTCTGCCTCTCTCTCTTTGTCTCTCATGAATAAATAAATAAAATCTTATAAATGAATGAATGAATGAATGAATGAATGAATGAATGAATAAACTTTTTGTAGAGCAACTGGGATTCATGTTGCTGATGAGAAAGAAAATGGTATACCCACTTTGGTAGACAGTTTGGTAGGCAGATTCTTATAAATTTAAAAATCAGGGCAGCCCCAATGGTGCAGCGATTTAGCACCGCCTTCAGCCTGGGGTGTGATCCTGGAGACCCGGGATCGAGTCCCTCATCGGGCTCTCTGCATGGAGCCTGCTTCTCCCTCTGCCTGTGTCTCTGTCCCTCTCTCTCTGTCTCTATGAATAAATAAAATCTTTTAATAAAAAAAAAAAAATCAGGGCACCTGGGTGGTTCAGTGGCTGAGCATCTGCCTTTGGCTCAGGTCATGATCCCATGGTCCTAGGATCAGAGTCCTGCATCAGGCTCCCCATAGGCAGTTTGCTTCTCCTTCTGCCTATGTCTCTGCTTCTCTCTCTGTGTCTCTCATGGATAAATAAATAAAATCTTAAAAAATAATCCACTGTACTTACCATTCGACCCAGCAATCACACAGAGAAATGAAAACTTATGTTCTCACAAAAACCTGTATATGTTTATAGTGGCTTTGTTTATAACTGCCAAAAACTGGAAATAACACAAATGTCCTTCAATTCATTGAATAGATAAACAAACATACATCCATTCAATGAAATGATAATCAGCAACAAGAAGGAACAAACTATTTGATACAGGCAAAAACAGAGATGAGTCTCAAATACATTATCCTTAGTGGAAGAAGCCAGACTCAAAAGAAAAAATACTGTATAATTTCACTTATATCACATTCTGGAAAAGGCAAAACTAAAAGGAAAACAGACCAGTAGTTGTGAGGGACTGGGAGTAAGGGGAGGGATTAACTACAAAGGCAGGATGGAACTTCTTGAGATAGTGTAAATGTTCTATATCTTGATTATAATGGTATTTACTGTGTGCATTTGTCAAAACTCATAGAAATTGTCCACTGAAAGGGTGAATTTTACTGAATGTAAATTATATCTCAATAAGTCTGTCTTTATATCACTATTGTAAATGGAAGACTAGTTTCAGCTGCCATCAATAGAGATTTGTTTTAAGAAATAAAAGGGGTGTCTGGATGGTTCAGTCGGTAGAACACAACTCTTCATCTCAGGGTCATGAGTTCAAGCCCCACATTGGGCCTAGAAATCACTTAAAAGAAAAAAAAAGTACAACGGAAAGAAAACAAAATAATGTAAAATTCTAGCTAGATATTATGCTAGCCAAAGACTCGGAGTCTGAGGTCTCTTCCCTGCTATGAAAATTAGGAAGTGCTGGAGTAGCATTCAGGACATACTAGAATCACACAAAGAATTTCTCCTTGACATAATTAGGTTGAATGAGAGTTAAAAAGGGAAGAAATTTCTCACCATGTGATTTAATGTTATTTAAAGCAAACTACAGGGCATCCCACACTTTCTGAAACACTGAGATAAGATATATAAAGTGCCTGGCCTGGAGTAGGCAGCCAGTAAATGTTAGTTCTCCTTCCCTACAGTTTTCCAGCAAATCCAAAGATTAAATGAAAAGCAGAGCAGATAAAGAAACCCTTAAAAAAATGGGGAGATATACCTTGTTAATAGATCAGGGAATCAAATTGATGTCAATTCTATTTAAATTGACTCACAGATTCAACATAATCCCAATAAAATTCCATCAGATTCCTTTATGTAGAAATCAACTAATTCTAAAATTTATATAGAAAACCAAATGAGGGGATCCCTGGGTGGCTCAGCGGTTTGGCACCTGTCTTTGGCCCAGGGCACGATCCTGGAGTCCGGGGATTGGGTCCCGCGTCAGGCTCCTACCATGGAGCCTGCTTCTCCCTCTGCCTGTGTCTCTGCCTCTCTCTCTCTCTATGTCTATCATGAATAAATAGATTAAAAACCTTAAAAAAAAAAAAAAAAAAAAAAAAGAAAAGAAAAGAAAACCAAATGAGGGCAGCCCGGGCGGCTCAGCAGTTTAGCACCGCCTTCAGCCCGGGGCCTGATCCTGGAGACCTGGGATCAAGTCCCACATCAGGCTCCCAGAATGGAGCCTGCTTCTCCCTCTGCCTCTCTCTCTCTCTCTGTGTCTCTCATGAATAAATAAAATCTTAAAAAAAAGAAAATTTAAATAAATAAATAAGTAAATAAAATCTTTTAAAAAAATGAATAAAAAAAGAACAAAGTTGTAGTTTCAGTAATCAAGGTACAGTAATCAAGACAGTGTGGTACTGGTATAAGCATAGATACATAAGTCACAATAATAACAGAATAGAGTTAAGAAATAGACCCACACATACATGGTTAATTGATTTTCAAAAAGTGCTAAGATAAGTTGATAAAGATAGAAAATCTTTTTAACAAATGGTGCTGGAATAACTGGATATTTATATGAAAAAAAAGAATTTTGACCCGTATCTCATACCATTCCCCCCCCCAAAAAAACCCCTAAAAATAGATAATGGACCTAAATGTGAAACTTAAAACTATAGAACTTCTAGAAGAAAACACAGGAGAATATTTTTCTTAGATATGACAACGCATGAATGATAAAAGAAAAAATTAATAAACTGAACATCAACTTAAAAAAAGTCTGCCCTCCAAAGGACTCAGCTAAGAAGATGACAAGATAAGTCATAGGCAGGGAGAAAATATTTGCAAAACACACACTGAAAAAAAAACTGGTATCCAAAAATAGATACAGAATTTTCATAATTCAATAATAAGAAAACAAACAACCCAATTTTAAAAATGGACAAAAGATTTGGACATGTCATCAAAGCAGATATACAGAAGGCAAACAAGCATATGAAAAGATGTTCAAAATCATTATTTACTAGAGAAATGAAAATTAAAAACTCCGAGATACCACTATATATTTATTAGAATAGCATTAGGAAAAAATTGACAGTACCAAGTGCTGACCAGGAAAAGGAATTACTGTAATCATCATACGTTGTTGGTGGGAAAACAAAATGGTGCAGCCACTTTGGAAAACAGATATCAGTTTTTTATAAAGTTAAATATACAGTCATCATATAACCCCCAAATCCCAGGCTTAGGTAGCTATCCAGAAGAAAAGATATCTGCCCCACAAAAACATACATAAAAATGCTTATGGAGCTTTAGTCAAAATCACCAATAAAAAGAAGCAATACATATGTACATCAACTGGTGAATGGATAAGCCAATTAAGGTCCACCATATAATAGAACACTACTCAGCAATAAAATATAAGGAAGAATCTTAAACACATTATGCTGAGTGAAAGAGGCCAGAGACAAAAGCCTACATATTGTATGATTCCATTTACATGAAATTCTGGAGACTTGAAACAATGGGACAGAATATTAATTGTTGGTTGCCAGGGATATGACTACACCTGGGCACTAGGGGCATTTTGGGGTTAATGGAATTGTTTTATATTCTGATTGTGGTAAACTATATGCCTAAAAAGGGTGAATTTTACTAAATGTAAATTATGTCTCAAAACCTCATTTAACAATAACAATAAAGCAGAGCATGCTACTCAAACCAAGAACATCCCATGCAAAGGCATCCTTCATACCTTTCCTCAACTTTAATGGATAGATGGTTGCAGAGGTGGTGAACATATTGGGCATAACGTTCTGCTAGGGCCATGTCGTATGCAGTCAGGTGAATGTTTAAAACTCCATATTCATAATCTGTCCCCAAATTAATGGGTCTCACTTCTACTTTTCCCTTCTTCTTCTTGGGCTGAACAGAAAACAAAAGGAAAAAGAAAATAAATCAAAGTATTATACAAAAAATTCTAATCATCTCATCTTGATATCAAAGAAATCAATCTTTCAAATAAGTTTGTTTACCATTTTTCTCTCTTAGATTACCTTACCTTCAAACTGAAGTTCCCCAAGGAAGAAATGGTTGGCTTCCCTTGCCAGTCTGGGCTGTGATACCAGCCAATGAAAGGAGAGGGACTATTGCTGGCATTACTTTAATATGAATACAAGTGACTATCTTCTACAATTAACTTATTATGAGACTCACTACCTCCCATCTCTGGTCCTCAGCTCCCCAATTTTCAAATTATTGGGGTTATACTAGATAACAGATTCTTAATCTAGAACCCATTGAGGAATTTCAAGTGGTCTATCAACCTCAAAATTTATACATAAAGTTTTATAAGTGTATATTTTTCTTTCTTTTTTTTTTTAGTGTATATTTTTCTTAAAGAATTGTTAGCTTTCATCAGAATCTTAAATGAATTGCAAGGAAACTCAGCATTAGATCTCTTCCAGCTCTCCTAGCTTTGAAATTCTGCAATCATTTAGTCTTCCTTTTAAGAATTGAGAGGTAGATGGGGCGCTTGGGTGGCAAAGTCAGTTAAGCATCCAACTCTCGATTTTGGCTCAGGTCCTGATCTCAGGATCATTAGATCAAGCCCTGCATTGGACTCCATGCTCAGCACACTCTGCTTGGGTTTCTTTCCCTTCTCCCTCTGCCTCTCCTCCCAACCCACTCCCTGAACACATGTTCACATGCACATGTACTTGCACTCTCTCTCTCTCTTTCTCTCAAATAAAGAAATCTTAAAAAAAAAAAAAAGAAAGAAAGAAAGAATTGAGAGATAGACAAATTATCTGTACTTTACCCTTTTGTATTACTTCACTATGTATCAATCTGTGCAGGCTGCAGTAAAAAGTTAAAATGAGGCCTGGGAAAGTAGATATTTAACCCAACACAGATCAGGATCAAGAAAGTTTCTCAACTGGAAATAATCTAACCTAAATCCCATCTAGAGGAGGGACCTGTTAAATATATCATGGAACATCCATACAATAGTACATTATGCAGCTGTAAGAAGGAATAAGGCATTTCTTTATGTACTACTATATGGAAAGGTCTTTAAAATAAGTGATAAAAGCAAACTGTAGAATAACATGTTCAAAATACTGCCATACATATAAAAAAAAGTCTGTGTGTATAATTATAGACATATTTATTTGCTTGCATATTCAAAAACTATGTCTGGAAGGATGCACAAAAATACTAATATCACTGGCTGCTTATGAGAGAACTGGATAGCTCAGGCATATAAGTGGGAAGGAGACTTTTTAACTATTTCCCCTCTGTATTTAAACAATTTTTAATAATGTAAATCTTTTGTCAGTTCATAACTAGAATCATAAAATTACTTTCTTGAATTTTATCTTTATTTTTTATTTACTTTGTAAAGATTTTATTTATGTATTTATTTGAGAGAGAGTGGGCCTGGGGGGAGAAGCAGAAGGAGAAGGAGAGGCAGGCTCTCCACTGAGCAGGGCACGATCCCAGGACCCTGGGATCATGACCTAAGCTGAAAGTAGATGCTTAACCGACTAAGTTACCCAGGTGTCTCTATTTTTTTAAGATTTACTTATTCATTTGAGAGAGAGAGAGTGATGTGAGTGGGGGGAGGGGCAGAGGAGAGAATCTTCAAGAGGACTCCCCAGTGAGCACAGAGCCTGACGTGGGGTTGATTCCACAACCCATGAGATCATGACCTGAGGTAAAACCAAGAGTCAGATGCTTAAATGACTGAGCCATCCAGGCGCCCCTCTACTATTTTTTTTAAGATTTTATTTTTAAATATCTCTACAGCCAACATGGGGCTCAAACTTACAACCCCGAGCTCAAAGATCACAAACTCTACTAACTGAACCAGCCAGGTGCCCCAAAAATCTACTATGGTTTTAAAAAATTTTTTAGTAAAAATTTTATTGGAATACAGTATTCGTACTGAAAAAAATGCATAAATAGCACAGCTCAATGAATTTTCAAAACGTGAAAATACTTCACAAAGTGAAAATACATGTATAATCAGTATCCTGATAACAAATAGACCACTACCAGCACCCCAAAAGCTCCTGCCTCCCGACCACTATTCTTTTCTTTCTTTCTTTTTTTTTTTTTAACTCAATCATGAGAGACAGAGAGAGAGAAAGAGAGACAGAGAGAGAGGCAGAGACACAGGCAGAGGGAGAAGCAGGCTCCACACAGGGAGCCTGATGTGGGACTCGATACCCGGTCTCCAGGATCATGCTCTGGGCTGAAGGCCACACTAAACCACTGAGCCACCCAGGCTGCCCACTATTCTTATTTCTAAAACCATTTGCCTGTTTTTAAAATTCATGAAAATGGAATGATACGCTATGTTCTCTTTTATATCTGGCTTCTTTCGTTCATTATATTTGTAAGATTCATCATGTAGTAGCTGAAACAACAGTTCTTTCCTTCTCATTGCTCTAGTAGTCTATTATATGAATATGCAACAATATATTTTTTAAAGATTTTATTTATTTATTTATTCATGAGAGACACAGAGAGAGAGAGAGAGAGAGAGAGAGAGAGAGAGAGAGAGGCAGAGACACAGGCAGAGGGAGAAGCAGACTCCATGCAGGGAGCTCTATATGGGACTCCAGGATCATGCCCTGGGCCGAAGGCAGGCGCTAAACCGCTGAGCCACCCAGGCATCCCTATTTATCTTTTTTTAAATCTTTTTTTACAGTTGATGGAAATCTGGGTTGTTTCCAGTGTGGGACCATAATGAATAATAGTACTACTTATGTTCTTGTATGTATCTTTCAGTGAACACATGTATGCATTTCTGTTGGGGATATACCTAAAGCCTGAACTACTACTGACTTAGAGAGTATGCATATTCGTCTTTAATAAATACTCTAAAACAGTTTTACAAAGATATTTCCAATTTAGTCTCCCATCAGAATTAATGAGAGTTCTAATTGTTCTATATCCTTGCCAACACAAAACTTAGAGTCAGGTTTTCTGGTTTGTTTTAGCCATTCTGGCTGGTATGTGATAATGAATTTGGGTTTTAACTTGTGGTTCCTTTACGTCTATTGAGCCTAAGCACCTTTCCATTTGGATACTCTCTTTTGTAACCTGCCTATTCAAGTATTTTGCTCATTTTTTAGATTGGGTTGTCTGCCTTTCTCTTATTGATTTGTAGACATTCTTTCTATACTCTAGATTTGATCCTTTGTTAAATAAACGTGCTGCAAATATCTTCTCCCTCCCCGTAGCTTCCCTCTTCACTTTTTCATGGTGCATCCTGAGGAGCAGAAGCTCTTTTTTTTTAATGTAATTCAATTTACTCATTCATTTACAGTTACAGTGATTTCTGTGTCCCACTTAAGAAATCTCTATCTTAAGATCATGAAGATACTCTCATATGTTATTTTCTAGTAGTGTGATTATTTTAAGCATTTACATTTAGATCTACAATCTATTTTTATTTATTTATTTTTTTAAAAGATTTTATTTATTTATTCATGAGAGAGAGACACGCACACACACACAGACACAGGCAGAGGGAGAAACAGGCTCTGTTTCTTGATCCCAGGTCTCCAGGATTACGCCCTGGGCTGAAGACTGTGCTAAACCGCTGAGCCACCCGGGCTGCCCTACAATCTATTTTTAAGTGGTGTTTGTGTATGGTGTGAAATAGGAGTTAAGAATAATTTTTTTCACATGATCATCCAGTCCAGTTGACTTAGTACCATTAGTACCATTGCATGGTAGTGTCACCTTTGCCATATAAGTACCCAAAGATATGAGGATCAGTTTCTGTACTCTTTATTCTGTTCCTTCGGGCTGTTTGCCTATCCTTGAGCCAATACCACATGTCCTACGTACTGGAGATTTATAATAAGTCTTGCTATATGGTAGAAATAGTTCTTTTAAGAAAAAGGGCAGGGACGCCTGGGTGTATCAGCGGCTGGGCATCTGCCTTCGGCTCAGGGTGTGATCCCAGTCCGGGAATCGGGTCCCCCCACATCGGGTTCCCTGTGGGGGGCCTGCTTCTCCCTCTGCCTGTGTCTCTGCTGCCTGTGTCTCTGCTTCTCTCTCTCTGTCTCTCATGAATAAACATGCCTCTCATGAATAAATAAATAAAATCTTAAAAAAAAAAGAAAAAGGGCAAAAAACCTATCTCTATTTACATGTCCTAAATCACCCTTATCTAACAGCCAACAGCCTAAGTGGCTGCCACAGCAGAACTGTTCCTGGCAGAGCACCTAAAATGGTTCTCTCCCATCACTGCTCTTTAGGTCAGTCTAAGATAGCAGAGGCCCAATTTAGGGGAGGAGGAGGAGGGCCAAGAAACGGTCCTTTCATAAAACCGGTAATACCTATGACAGACCTGATCTCACAGGGATGTTCTGAGAACTGAACAAAACACTATGTAAAGTGGTTATTACAATCCATGTCACATAATTATATATATTATTATTTATTGCTATTTTCATTCTTATGTTCATAATTTTATGTTCATAATTATATATATTATATATTAACTTTTATTTATTTATTTATTTATTTTTAAAGATTTTATTTATTTATTTATGATAGAGAAAGTGAGAGAGAGGCAGAGACACAGGCAGAGGGAGAAGCAGGCTCCATGCCTGGAGCCCGACGCGGGACTCGATCCCGGGACTCCAGGGTCGCGCTGTGGGCCAAAGGCAGGCGCCAAACCGCTGAGCCACCCAGGGATCCCCTATATTAACTTTTATTACTATTTTCCATCTTATGCTCCTGTCTAACACAAGGCCTGGCAAAGAGAAAACATTCAATGAATCACAATTTTAGAATTTTAGAACTGGACAGCATTTAGAGATTATTTTGTCCCAGTTCTTCATCTTTGCAGGGGAAGAATAAGAAGCCCAGAGAGATTAAACATCTTCCCCAGAGCAACACAGCCAGACAAGACAGATCCTAGGAACTAAAACCTAGACTTTCTAACCCCCAAAGCAGGGATTTTTCCATTGCAGCCTGCGCACTGTTAAACTTTTTATAGCCTTTATAGTTTCTGGATTTCTTATCTTTATGATGAAGATCTTTCTCACTCCTTTATTATGTATATAGTCTCTTATGGTTTCTCATTGCTAAAATTCTTTTTTTTTTTTTTTTAATTTCTATTTATTTATGATAGTTACACAGAGAGAGAGAGGCAGAGACGCAGGCAGAGTGAGAAGCAGGCTCCATGCACCGGGAGCCCGACGTGGGATTCGATCCCGGATCTCCAGGATCGCGCCCTGGGCCAAAGGCAGGCGCTAAACCGCTGCGCCACCCAGGGAACCCTCATTGCTAAAATTCTTAACAGTGGTGGCCACTGCAGGGTCTTAGACTTTGCTGAGTGAGAAGCCAACCTTTGGAGACCAACCATCAAAGATCAGGGACCTGGCTCTCTTTTTCAGAGCCTACCACACTCGTGGCCAAGTGCAGCAATCCCGACTTCTCATCAAGACATTCAGCACTGCAGTCAGAGAATGCTAAGGTTGGAATGCTGGAATGCGACGGGGAACCGCTAAAATTTTCCAGCAGAGAGGGGAGGAGCTTCTCTAAAGCCTTTAGGAGGCTTTTATAACTAGGGAAAATGCCAGGGCTCTTCAAAGGTGTTGCTTTAGGGGAACAAAACAAAACAAAAAAGGCTGATTCCAGTATCCCTCTTGGCATCTCACTTGCTTTTCTGTGTTGGCCTAGATATGCTTGGACCTATCCACATTATCAAGAGCCCATTTTAACATTATATTTCAGTTCTGAGCCAGGGCATATCATAGCCAGCAAGAGCTTGCCTGCATATAGTATCAGTCACCAGTTCCTATAATTTTACCTGTACAATCTTCTCTTATGCATCCCCTCTTTTCTATCCCTACTGCCTGAGTTTGTGCCCTTCTAACCATCCAGGGGACTTATTAAAGATATCTGTGCAAAGCATGTACATGACTAAAGCTGTGTTCATGGAAAGCCACCCTGACTGCACATGGAGAGAGTCAGGTAGGAAAGCTAGGAGAAATGTGGCAGGGATGATGGACTACTGTCTACCATCAAACCCTGGCACTCCTATGACTGACCTGGATTCAGTGTATGATGGCCCAGGGTAGCCATTCTTAGATCCCTGTAGAATTACTACTATGATGGGACGCCTGGGTGGCTCAGGAGTTGGGTGCCTGCCTTTGGCTCAGAGCGTGATCCCAGAGTCCCGGATCGAGTCCCACATCAGGCTCCCTTCATGGAGCCTGCCTCTCCCTCTCTCTCTCTCTCTCTCTGTGTGTGTGTGTCTCTCATGAATAAATAAATAAAATTAAAAGAAAAAAAGAATTGCATTATGACCCCCCAAATAAGCCATGAAATAAATTACTAAACCATTTTTGTAAAGAAACATCCATATTATAATCCCTATTTTACAGAGAGAAAACTGAGGCCCTCTGAAAGCACAATACTTGCCCAGGGTTACTGGGAAATTTTGCTGGGAAAAAAGCAGAAAAAGGAGTCACATTAGAATGACAGGCTACTATATCTGCAAGGGGTCCCAGAGATAATATAGTCTCTCCTTCTTTCCCTCCTAATTTTACCCACTGGGAAAGTTGAGACCTAGAAGGGGGAAATGACTTATTTATGGTCACAATAATAAGGAAATGGGAAATGTAACCACTTTATGTGTAGCCATGGCTGGAAACTGGGTCTGCAGCCCCAAGCCCAGGTGCTCTCTCTCCTCTAGATTCTGCGGAAGTGCTTGTGTCTGCCTATCACTATAGGTGGTATCCTCCAGGGTGGGAAAATTGGGGAGGAACAGTATTATCCTAATCCTCAAGTGAAAAAGCAGATATGCCTGCAGCATATTCCGCTTCCAGAAATTCTGGTGATGAAAATTTTAAAATTCAGATTTGGTGATGGTACTCTGATCAGTCCATAATGAACTTATTATAAAGCACACAGAAATCAAGTGACTATGTTTATAATTCAATGTGGCACACTGTCAAGAGACATCACCAGACAGAAGGCCTGACCCTGACTGGGATGACCAAGAGGCACAGCCTGGTACTGCACAAAAAGCACTGTACTTAGATGGAAGCCAAAGAAAAGCTGGACTTAAAGCCTGTCTGCTTAGTCACTAAATGACATTGAAAGACCTCTCTATGTGTCAGTTTCTTTGCCTGTAACACCTAAGGTTCTTGTGAAGCTTGAAATAGTGAATTTCTATGAAGTGGAAGTAGCATAGACATCAGATAGATTCTGACCATTCTTGGTTCAAATGTTGGTTCTGGAAATTACTAGCCATTTAGGCACGTCATTTAATCTCTCGGAGTCTTAGGGTCCTCGAACGGGGTCTTTAATAACTAGGATATCTGAGGATTAAATAAAATATACTATTTATATTACTATAAAATGGAATAATGCTTTTATTTTTTAATTTCTTTTTTATTAAGTTTTTTATTTCAATTCCAGTATAGTTAACATACAGCATTTTATTAGTTTCAGGTGTACAATATAGTGGTTCAACAATTCTGTACATTACTCAGTGCTTACTGTGATAAGTGTACTATAATACCAAAAAATGGAAAGGTGCTTTTAAAGCCTGGCACACAGTAGTTATGGCATCTGGTATATAGCAGTCACTCAATAAATGGTGTGTCTTTATTTTTTTTTAAAGATTTTTATTTATTTATTTGAAGAGTGAGAGAGCAACAGAGAGGGCGATAGAGAGCACAAACATGGGGGAGGGGAAGAGGGAGAAGGAGAAGAAGCTGAGCAGAGAGCTGGACTCAGGGCTCAGGACTTGATCCCAGGACCCCAGGATCATGACCCAAGCTGAAGGCAGATGCTTAACCAACTGAGCCACCCAAGTGCCACAATAAATGGTATCTTTTAAAAAGGTTGAGTTAAAAAAAAAAGGTTTAGTAATATACACAAATAGGACATTAGTAGTACTATAAATTGGAGGTAATCATGCTCCTGGTATCTTAGTGGCATTCATGAAATACTTATTAAGCACCTGCTGTGTGCAAAGTGCTGATGAAAGATACCAAAGAAATAGTTCTAGCCCTCAAGGAATTACAGTTCAGTGACAGGAAAAGAGATCAAATCTCAATTTAATCATAAAGAGCAGCTCACTTCCAAAGGCAAATTCAACACAAGGTACCCTGTGTTGACACTCCCCAAGGCAATCTCAAGAGCAACCACCTCAAGTGGATATAGTTGAAAGGGCAGTGTAAGCAGAGATACTTAAGGGTATATAGTAGTTACTTAATAAATGGTATCTTTTAAAAAGGGTTGATCTAAACCTGCCTACTTTTCAGGTTTCATGGTCCCTCAACCCTTAGTACCCACTTTAAACTCTAGGATTAAAAAAACTACTAGAAGTTCCCCAATTGCATCTCCAGGGTCAATGTCTCTCTACCTCTACCCAGAAGGTTTCCTTCCTTGCAGAGCCTTTGACTGTTCACCCCACATGCTTAATATAAGCAACTTCTATTTATTTTTAAGATTCAACTCATGCTTCTCCAGGAAGCTCTCCCTGATTCCTCAGGCTGAGTTAGGTACCACTCATGTGTTCCCATAGCAGACCCTCCCCCAGATACACCACTATCAATCACATGTATGCATTTATTCAACAAACACTGACTGCTAGTGATGAGCAAGATTAGGATTAGGGATATAAGAGAAAAATAAGACAGCCATTGTCTCTGCTCACTAATGTTTACAATCTATCAAGAAAGGCCTATACAGAACAAGTAATTATAAGGTTATGCATGTTTTGAGGAAGGAAAATAGAATGCTATGTAATTATGAAAAAACAAACTAATGCTATCATCATCATCATCATCACCACCTATGGGCTCTATGTTTCAGGCACTGTGCTAAGTTCTTAAAATTTTCTTATTTAATTTACTTCTCACAGTAACAGTGGGAAATATAATTCCTATATTAAGACAAGGAAATTGTGGCTTGGAAAAGTTAAGGAAGGTACCCAAGGTCGCACAACCAGAAATCATCAGAGCTGAATCTTTAATTCAGATCCTCCTAATTCAAAAACATTTCTCTTAACCTCCATCTTTCCTTTCCAGGAAAGTGGGCAGAGCCTGCCAGTTACCTCATTATCTATTCCCCCTTTTTCCTTTAATAATATAACTGCTGAAACACAACTATGGATGGAAAACTTTATTCATGAAAGAATCATTCAAGAAATCAAAGTAAAAAAAAAAAAAAAACCTGCTGCAGTTTAACTGGGTATATGACCATTTATAATTAAAATCACATTTCCCAAGCAATCTTGCCAGTAAGTATGGATATGTGACTAAATTCTGGCCGGTGAGATAAGAGCTTATGCATAGTATTTTCCCTTTCTCCATCTTGCTTGATGAAATGTGGACATGATGGCTGCAAAGGAAGCAGCCATCTCAAAACTAAGAGATAGAAGCAGTATAAGTGTGCCAAAGCCAAAAGCTGGAATATCTACTTATACTTTTATGTGAAAGAAAAATAAGATTCTTTTATGCCCCTTAACTAAGAGGGCCTCTTTATTATTTCAGACAAACTACCATTTCAATTCCTATAAGAAGGTACTATGTTTCATTCATTTCTCTATTTCTCAACATTAAATGTTGAGTTGAACTGAACTCCAGTTCTGGTTCCATCATTCACTAGACACATGTCATAGAGAAATCCTTTATGGGCCTTAATTAGTTTCCTTTTCTACCCTGTCTATCTTACAGGATAGTTGGTGAATCAAATGGCATTGTTTGTAAATTTGCTGGTTGCAAAGAGCCTAACAAAATCATGTTTCCCTTTGTGAAACACCATAAAATATTCATCAGTATACCTTCATCATATACAACAAAAATGACTTTACTAGCACAAAACATGATTATGTTATATAAATGGAGTTCTCTACATCTCAAAAAATATGAAAACACATCTGAACCTCTCTGTTAATATTTGTTTTCATCAACTAAAACTGATGGGAGAAAAACCTGAAATTTAGCAAAGTCTATCCATTAACTTACTATCTTTCTAAAATGTGAAAGATTGACATTAATAAGAGGTCCAGCTCTAGGATCACCAGTGCTCCAAGGGCACATGGCTTGAGAGGCACAGAGATAATGGATGTGAAAGCACTGTGAAAATGGAAAGGGATCACTACTATTATTCATCAAACACGACTCCCTCTGAAACTCTGCCACGGTTATAACTCAGCAGAAAGGGCAAGACAGAATGAGACTGGTGAGCTGGAGACGAGGGCACTCTAATGGCACAGGCTGAGTAATCATCACAGGAATCACTCTCTGTATCCAGAAAAGTTCTGGGGAACTCTTTTATGTTTTTTACAGTCCCAGTGTTTCTCAGTGTACCCCACACAGCTGGATACTCCAAAAGTCAGTTCACTTTACATACTCAGTGTATGAATGCGAGTGGCATTTAGTAAATGTTTGGGTTTTGTTTGTTTGTTTTAGTAGTAAATGTTTGTTGAGGTGACCTCCATAACACCTTCACTGACCCTTTCAGGGAAAATTGCTTCCTTAACCTTGTTCTCTTGTTATTTAGTTCATTCCCCCAAATAAAACACGTACACGTGTAGTTAGTTACATTTTTGAGCACTATCTTCCTAGCCTGCTCTATGCTTTTGGTAGGAAGACTGTGTCCCATTTACCTGAGCATCATTTGTGCTCACACAGTGCCTGGCACATAGTAGATGCTCAATGATGGTTTTTCTTTTCAATGAGTTACAGGGGTAGACTTGAGGGAAAATGTGGATGCTAATTTAAACCAACTCTTCCATAAATCAGTCCTATAATCCATGTCAAGCCCTACAGTTACTGCACCAGCAAAAATTAATCTTTCTGTTCCCAGGAAGCTAGGACTGTCACCATAAAGTGATTCTGATCTGCTGATTTTTCTGGGAATGATGCCACAGTCTCCTCACAGACTTGTGGCTGTGGGAGCTAATCTATCTATGGGTGTTACAACAAACTAAAAAGGTGTCATAAATGACAGACACCTCCTCTATGTCAACAGTGTAAAGAGTTTCCAAGAGAAAAGACATCTCACCTCCTAGGGGGCCATTCTATAAAAAGGAAGTAAATTGCTTACATTACAAGATACCCATTACTCTCTTGCCCCAGGGCCTAGAAAATAGAACACAAAACAATTATAAACTGACAACAATTTATGTTGCCTCCATTTCATCATCCCACATCTTCCTCTTAGCAATTCTCTGGTTCTTGGATTGTTATTACCCCAAGACTGAAGGCAGGACAACAGCTGAGGTCAAGTAAGCGGTCTTAGGAGAAATAACCTAGCACTCTACAAATACAAAGGACTACACATTTATTTCTATGAGATAAAAATCACTCCAAACAATCTGAAGCCTTTTAAATTCAACAAGGTGATTTAGGACCCTTGAGGAAATAATGAGATCTACACATTGAGACACAGTGCTAGGTGGAGATAAGCTCTGAAATGTGATCCCTTGATGCCAGTCAAGCTGGGTTATACAACATGTAAGATTACACTAGCAGAAATACCATAATGCCTGGGCACTTTGTGCCTGAGAATGAACTCTTGTCTTAAGGATGTGGGGCTAAAGGGAGGAGAGGACTCAGTATGGGACCCCGAGTTAAAAAAGAGAATTTGATTGCTTATTGTTTTTTCTAGGATCTATGCTTAGGGAGAGAAAGGGGACCACAGGATGCCTTCTTTTCTAGTCCAGTTCCCCATTGCAACAGAAGAGACAGGAACCTGGGACAGAGCCTCTGCAAGCTGGCAGATGAGAGGTTTTGCGAACTGTCCCATGCAGGAAGCAAGGAGCCTGCAGCAGCTTTCACTACTATCTGGGTAGCTACCCAGGGACAACGAACGACATCAGAGAAAAGCCTATAACCTTAACCAAAGAGAGCATCACTCCCCTCAAGCAACCAAGGTCATCTGGAACCAGCTGTTTACAAATAGTGAGTTGTGTTTGCCAGCTCTGATTTACAAAACCTCGGAGCAGTTCCAATAACCACATATCAGTTCAGCTCAATCAATATTTACTGTCCTCTACTTGATGTCAGGCTCCCTGCTGCAAACTGAAGACACAGACACATGGCCTCTACTCTAAGAAAGCTCACCATCTAGAAGGGGAAATGGTCATCAAATGGACAATTAAAACAGAGCAGTAAGTCATAGTACAGAGGAAGCTCAAGGAACTCTAGCAGCTCATGGTAGGACAAGTAATCCATGGCTGGGAATCCAGGAAGGTATCTCAGAAGGAGATCTTCATTTTTTCCCTCCTCACCCTACTTCCTCACTAGAATTTTTTTTTTAAAGATTTTATTTATTTATTTATGGTAGACACAGAGAGAGAGAGAGAGAGAGAGAGAGAGAGAGAGGCAGAGACACAGAGGGAGGAGCAGGCTCCATGCAGGGAGCCTGACGTGGAACTCGATCCTGGGTCTCCAGGATCAGGCCCTGGGCTGAAGGCAGCTCTAAACTGCTGAGCCACCCGGGCTGCCCTCCTCACTAGAATTTAAAGATTGAGGATATATTAGCCAAGTAAAAAGAGGGAGAAGATACTCCAAGTAAACAGAACAGCCTTGAAACATATGTATTTCATAGAGAGACTTGTGAGAGGCTCTAAAACAGTATGATGATTTGGATAAAAAAGCAAGAGGCTCAATGCAGTTAAAACATGGTATCCCTGAGATGAGAGAAGAAACTAGGGAGAAAGATAGGGACAGATGTTATTATTATGGCATTAAACTTCCTTTTATACCAACCTAGGGAGCAAGTGAGAGCATGGCATACACAGAAAATTATCTTTTAAGACATAGGGGCCAAGAAATTAAGAAAAAAATAACAAAGAACACACATCTTAACAAAATGAATTTTATCTCCTACTAATTTATATAGAACTTTTAGAAGAGGGATATTCCAAAATAAAACAACTCCAACAACTACTCTAAGGTGTCACAACTCAGAAAAGGTGTGGATTACTCCTTCTTTTGAATTTTAATAGCACTTTGTATCTTCCTTTTAGTACCTGTTACTTTCTGCTGAGGAGCACAATTATCTGTGTTTTACCTCTAATGGTTTGCCAGCTCTCTGAGCACTGACTGGTTCTTGTTCATTCATCTTCTAAAATTGTATTACAATCCAGTCTGAATAGACAGGGCACCCTCAACAATGACTACCACATAATAGATGTTCAATAAATGTTTCAGAGCATCACAGAGTTACATGATACCAGAGCTTTTTTTTTTTTTTTTTTTTTTTTTTTAGATTTTATTTATTTATTCTTGAGAGACACAGAGGGAGAGAGGCAGAGACACAGGCAGAGGGAGAAGCAGGCTCCATGCAGGGAACCCAGTGTAAGACTGGATCCTGGAACTCTGGGATCATTCTCCGATCCAAAGGCCAGACGTTCAACCACTGAGCAACTCAGGCATCCCGAGCCAAAAGACTCTTAAAGATATTCTAATCCAGTTTCTCAGCCTTTATAAAAGACTCTGATAAAAGCAATGGACTCTCTTTTCAGAAAAAATCGCACATAGAAAACATTTTACATATAATTTCAGAGCCTACAATGCTCAAAGGAGCAAGGTTAATTATCCAAAGTCATGAAGGATTATGCTGAGTGAAATACGTCAATCGGAGAAGGACAAACATTATATGGTCTCATTCATTTGGGGAATATAAAAAATAGTGAAAGGGAATAAAGGGGAAAGGAGAAAAAATGAGTGGGAAATATCAGAAAGGGAGACAGAACATGAGAGACTCCTAACTCTGGGAAACGAACTAGTGATGGTAGAAAGGGAGGTGGGCGGGGGGTGGGGGTGACTGGGTGACAGGCACTGAGGGGGACACTTGATGGGATGAGCACTGGGTGTTATTCTATATGTTGGCAAATTGAACACCAATAACATAAATTTATGAAAAAACAACAACAAAGTCATGAAGGTGTAATTAGTGGCATAACTAAGCCTCCAAGTTTCCTGGTTCCCAATTTTCAGTCCTCTTCCTACTACAAACTACAAATGAATAATTTTAGTTGGGCTATTTCCCACTGGGAGACTGCCTAATACAAGTGGCAATGGTCCTCTCATGAAATTCCTTGCTAGAAGGAGGATGCTCAGGAAAACATGGCAAGTTTAATGGCTTCTGAGGCCCAAATATAGTGTACTGGACCTCTGCTAAGGAGAGAAAGGGGCAACAGGAAAAGTTCATGGTTATGTGGGAGCATTACAACAAGCCAAAGAACCAAGAGGGATGTTGAAGTCTCCCTAAAAAGAAGAGCAAAATCCTTCTTAACTACTATTTACAGGAAGTGAGAGAATCATGACTCAAAACCAGACTTTCTGATTTTCAGGCCGGTGTTGGGTCCACCTCACCACAAAATCCTCTGCACATGCACAGAAATCTCACTACCACAGAAGCAATCCTGTAGCTATGGGAATCCTAAGAAATGGGCTAAATAATCTTATAATGCTTAGAACTAATTCCCAATTATCTGTGACAATGGATCCAAGGAACATAAATATCTTTTAAATCTGCAAATACTGTAAATCTATTTGGCTGAAAATACTAATCCGCCACTACTTGCCACAAACCATCAATTCAGCTTAAGTGAATGTATCATTTATTCTGGGGTCCATACTGAAATAAATACTAAGAAGATTTTTTTTTTAAGTACCACAAATAATAAAACCAAATCATTTGCTTTTCACTAAGTGTAGGGACAAGATTGAGAGCTGGCAGAAACAGCTCACTGTGGATAATATCCAAACTAAATAACTGGAGAGGACTAAAAGGTGTCCCCCCACCCTTCTACCTTCAATATTATCCACCCTATACATATGTGATCTTTAGTCTGTGCAAAAGCCACACACTATCCTCTTCTAAAGGACCCCTACTCTCTTTACCTCCTGTGCTTTAACTAGGTGCTTGTATCTTCCAATGCCATGGGTAGGCTTTGACTTGTAGTGCCGACTGGTATTCAGCAGAATGCCACCTAAAAAACAGAAAATAAGACAAACCTGTTTCAAAGCTCCTTCAGGGCAGACAGATCACACGTGAGGAGACCAATTCTCTACCACAAGACTGGGAATATCTGGGGATAGCAGGTCTCTTGCTGGCTTAAAGAACCAGAGCTATTTCTTGATATTGAGCTGACCCTTATTTACCCCCTTTATCTCTCCCTTTGGTACCTCAATCATACCCACTCCCCGCTACCTATCTTTCTTTGAGAAATTCTCTCCTGCTACGGCCACTGGTGATCGGAGAAAATACATTCTCACAGTGTTCCTGTTTTCTCTTGCTCCTCAACAGGCAATAATCCTTTTGAAGTTTTCTAATGTGGATCATACAGAGAAAGAAATAGGTGGCAAATACAAGCAGGTAAGAGGACAATCACAGATTTCCACAAAGTTTTACATACCATCTATTAGATTTATTTGTGCTAATATGGAACATCTCCAATACACATTGCTAAGTAAATAACAATGAAAACAAAAGCCTAAGGTACAGAACGGTGTGTGTGTATACTACTATCAAGTATAAACTAGGCTCTCCATTCACATATTTATTGTGGTAGGTCTGGTGATGCACCACTTGGGTCCACCTTCGAGGAAGACTTGAGTCTTCATTATTTTTATCCTTGTTTAAAAATAAAGAAACTGTAGCTCAACACATGAGAAGATGCTCAATATCACTCATCATCAGGGAACTAAATGCAAATAAAAACTACAAGGAGATATCACCTCATTCCTGTCAGAATGGCTAAAAATCAAAAACAAAAGAAACAACAAATATTGGCAGGGATGTGGAGAAAAAGGAACCCTCGTGCATTGTTGATGGGAATGCAAACTAGTGCAGCCACTGTGGAAAACAATATGGAGGTTTCTCAAAAAGTGGTATTATCCAGTAATCACACTGCTGGGTATGTACCCAAAAAAACATAAAAACACTAATTCAAAGAGATATATGCACCTCTATGTTTATAGCAGCATTATTTACAATAGCCAAATTATGGAAACAGCCCAAGTGTCTACCAAATGATGAATGGATAAAGGATATGTGGTATATATACATATACAACAGGATATTACTCAGCCATAAAAAAAGAATGAAATTTTGCCATTTGCAACAACATGGATAGACCTAGAGAGTATAAGATTAAGTGAAATAAGTCAGTCAAAAAAAAAAAAAAAAGAAATAAGTCAGACAAAAACAAATACCATATGATTTCACTGATATGGGGAATTTAAGAAACAAAACAAATGAACAAAGATAAAAAAGAGAGAGAGACAAGCCAAGAAACAGACTCTTAACTCTACAGAACAAACTGATGGTTACCAGAGGGGAGATTGGTTGGGGAGAGAGTCAAACAGGTAATGGGGACTATAAAGCATACTTACCTGATGATCATCACCCAGGGGTGATGCATGAAATTGTTAAATCACAATATTGTACACCTGAAACTAGTATAACACTGTACATTAGCTATACTGGAATTAAAATTTAAAACAATTTAAAAAAAGAGATACTGTAGTTCAGAAAATATGGTGAAATGGCCAAGGACATCCAGCAAGTAAAAGGCAGAACTGCAATTTAAACCCAGGTCTAGGGATACCTGGGTGGCTCAGCAGTTTAGCGCCTGCTGTCGGCCCAGGTAGTGATCCTGGAGTCCCAGGATCGAGTCCCACGTTGAGCTCCCTGCATGGAGCCTCCTTCTCCCTCTACCTATGTCTCTGCCTCTCTCTCTCTCTCTCTCTCTCTCTGTGTCTCTCATGAATAAATAAATAAAATCTTTAAAAAATAAATAAATAATAAAAATAAAAAAATAAACCCAGTTCTATCTGGATGAAAGGCCTTTGCCCAGGTGGGTTCTTATGACGTCTGAATTTCTGGAATATAAAATCTAGCTAGATATGATTTTTCCTAGCTCAGATGTCAGTTCCTTATCTCTACCCTTTCACTGAAACCAGTACTACATGGCTCTTCTATGTCTGTCTCTCTTGCTCACTCTCTACCTCCTGGATTAGTGTTAGTCTTAGGTCCCGCTCCCTTTCCTCTCAGTTCCTATGGTCCTATCCTCATCTCTATGGGGAGGTAAAACAGAAAAGATGTGAAGAAGTGAAATGTTTCTTGGGCTTCTCTTTTCTAAAATGGGCTTCCGGGATCCCTGGGTGGCGCAGTGGTTTAGCACTTGCCTTTGGCCCAGGGCGCGATCCTGGAGACCCGGGATCGAATCCCACGTCGGGCTCCCGGTACATGGAGCCTGCTTCTCCCTCTGCCTGTGTCTCTGCCTCTCTCTCTCTCTCTCTCTCTCTCTCTCTCTCTCTCTCTGTGTGTGTGTGTGACTATCATAAATAAATAAAAATTAAAAAAATAAAAATAAAAAAATAGAATAAAATGGGCTTCCAAGCAGGTCTGCTCTTTGCCAGGCCAATCCTGCCTTTATAATCCACATTGTTTCATCAAGACAAACCTTGGATATCATGAGTCCCTTTTATGATATGTGTTAGTCCACACATACTGCTACATGCCAACAACTGTATACACATTGGGACAAAGATGACTAGAATATGCCACTTTACCTGGAGATGCTCAGTGTGTACTAGGGAAGGATGATAGGAAAGCAGATAATTACCTTACAGTACACAAATTACTTTAATAGATGAGAGCAAGGCACTATGTGCCTAGAGGAAGGAACAATGAATCGGCCTCGGTAACAGATGCATTCTTGAAAGAGGGGTAAGGAAAAGGAAAAGAAAGGCTGTCAGTGTGAGAAGGGCACAGAGTATACCAGAGCCTAGAGCAGTGAGTGGGAACATACCACACTAGGCTTTGTGAAGAGTTTGGATTTCAAGCTGAACAGGGAAAAGTATATGCCTGATATGTTTTTAAAAGATCACTTTGGTTGGTACATGGAAAAAGGGAGAGAGAGCATGGATGGGTTAAGAGATTCAAGTGGCAGCCTTGGCTAAATTGTTGTTGGTGATCTCACTGTATCCACATCCCCTCTCTATTCCATCCTCTCAAGCTGACAAACTAATCCTTCTTTTTTTTAAAGATTTTATTTACTCATGAGAGACAGAGAGAGAGAGAGAGGCAGAGACACAGGCAGAGGGAAAAGCAGGATCCATGCAGGGAGCCTGATGTGGGACTCGATCCCGGGACCCCAGGATCACGAAGGCAGGCGCTAAACCACTGAGCCACCCAGGAATCCCCCAAACTAATCCTTCTAAAACACAAACCTAATGACATTCTTCTCTTTCATTAATTCAACCACTTATTCATCATAAGCACATAATTTTTAAAAAATACTTACTATGTGCCAGGCATTGTACCAGGCACTACAGAAACACCAATGAATGAGGCAGAGAAGGTCTTTGCTATATTTCAAAATGTTCACACTCCTTAGGTAAGTATTTAAGAAACTTGATTTTATAATATAGTTCCAATGACTTCATCTCCTCATTCTCCTACTCCTCCAGGCCTTTAAAACTTTGTTCCTCAACCACAGAGCTACACTTGCCATTCTGTATAAATCATGCAATTGTCATGGTTCTGTGCCATACTGAAGGGCAGTACCTCCTGCTCAGACTACACTTCTCTGACTGGTGAAATCCTAGCCAGCCTCCAGGGTCAGCTCAAATATCACCATCTCCATGAAACTCTTCTGCTACCCTGAACATTCAAAGATCATCAAGTTTACTTCATGATTATAGCTCTTCCATGCCTCCGCCATATAGTAAAACATTTTTTTAAATTTATTTTTTATTGGTGTTCAATTTACTAACATACAGAATAACCCCCAGTGCCCGTCACCCATTCACTCCCACCCCCCGCCCTCCTCCCCTTCCACCACCCCTAGTTCGTTTCCCAGAGTTAGCAGTCTTTACGTTCTGTCTCCCTTTCTGATATTTCCCACACATTTCTTCCCCCTTCCCTTATATTCCCTTTCACTATTATTTATATTCCCCAAATGAATGAGAACATATAATGTTTGTCCTTCTCCGACTGGCTTACTTCACTCAGCATAATACCCTCCAGTTCCATCCACGTTGAAGCAAATGGTGGGTATTTGTCATTTCTAATAGCTGAGTAATATTCCATTGTATACATAAACCACATCTTCTTTATCCATTCATCTTTCGTTGGACACCGAGTAAAACATTTTGTATAAAGAATGAAAATTGGGCGCCTGGGTGGCTCATTTGGTTAAGTGTCTGCTTTTGGTTTAGGTCATGATCCTGGGGTCTTGGGATCCAGCCCCCATTGGGGCTCTCTGCTCAATGGGAAGTCTGCTTCTCCCTCTCCCTCTGCCCCTACCCTCTGATCATGCTCTCGTTCACTCTCTGTCTCTCTCAAATGAATAAATTTTTAAAAATATTTAAAATAAAATAAAAATAAAAACAAAAATATTTAAAGAAAACTCAGATGCCAACCATCGTTTTTAAGTACACAGAAACTCAATCACCCCCCTCAGTGGTTTCAAACAGCAGAACCAAAAGGTGATCTTTGGGGATAACACATCTTAGGTGAAAGCACCACATTCCTGCCTCAGCCTCTCATCTGCCAGAATTCCTTGGCAAGGAAGCATTTTCAAATTCAGCTTAGGGCAATTCCTATAATTAGAGCAGCTGGTTAATTAAGAAGTTGGTTCAAACTACTGTTAAATTAACCATTTTCCCCCTTAAATGAAAGGTTTTGGTCAAACTACCAGCGTTTAAACTGCTTAATTAGCCATTTGTTTATGTTATAAAATGTACCAGTTTGAAAGCCTCCAATTTCTAATAAGTTCAACTGAATTCTTCCCTTGCTCCTTGTCATCCAACTGGGTCTCCTGCTGTTGCATTAACATTGCAGCCTCCTAAGAGGAAAGACAATTCTTTTCACTGAAGATACAGAACCCCAGGGTTTCAACAGGAGGCTCTGAAGATCTTTCAATAAGCACAATTATAGGATGTAATCACATATTGACTTTTCCCGCATCACATCCGTTTACTTTATATATGCCAAAGCCAACTGTCCTTCAGTGTGTCTGTTTACTAAACTGGGAATGAAATCCATCAGTCCAGGATAGGGGTAAACATCATCATTTTAATTATTTCTCCTTCGATATTAGAACAGCATTTTTATAGCAGGGTTATGCTGGAGAGAAAGAGGAAAACACTGGGGTAGCCCCAGTCAAGATTAATTACAGGATATTCTCTCCATTCAATAGACGGGACGTCCCTTACACACCACAAGGGCAGGTATACACCCACACCTGGCAAATAGCATACACTCAGAAAATTGCCTTTATGGGGCACCTAGGTGGCTCAGTCAGTTGGGCATCTGACTCTTGATCTTCACTTGGGTCTTGATCTCCAAGTTGTCAGTTTTAGGTAACACACTGGGCTCCACACTGAAAGGTTCTTAAGATATTTTACCAAGATAAGCTGCAATGATTTGGCCTTGGCAGCTACCCACTTTTTTCAAAATCTCTTTTCAAAATTTTTCCAGTTTTTCTAATTATAGTACACTGAACTACTTGGCTTTGAATGTGCCATGTTCCTGATTCCACCTTTTTGCTCATGCTGTAATGAGACAACTCTGTGTTCTCTTCATTTAACCTCTTCAGACCTCTTCATATGTATATCTTTTACTTCTCTCTATATGTTTAAAAACAATAAGAAAAAGGCAGTCACTACAATCATGCCCACCTTTTAAAGAGAGTAGCTGGGATGGTACCCAGGCCCACAGAGAGTATGGTGGGTAAAGGTAGGCACCGCTCCCCACTCTTTTCTGAAAACCAATGTAATTCAATATTGGAATTTCTGACTTTATGGATATCTCAAAGAATCCATGAAAAATGCTAACAAAACTATGTGCTTTCAAGTAGAATTATCCTGGCATGCCAAGTTTGGTGAATTACCTTGGGCCTTCTAGGCACTGAGATTCCCTGACAACAAATGAAAAATGAGCAAAGGGCAGCCCCGGTGGCACAGCGGTTTAGCACTGCCTGCAGCCCGGGGTGTGATCTTGGAGACGTGGGATGGAGTCCCATGTTGGGCTCCCTGAATGGAGCCTGCTCCTCCCTCTGTCTGTGTCTCTGCCTCTCTCTCTCTCTGTGTCTCTATGAATAAATAAATAAATAAATAAATAAATAAATAAATAAACAAACAAACAAACAAACAAACAAACAAATAATTTTTTTAAAAAAGAAAAATGAGCAAAGAATAAGATAAATGGCCAGTACATATATGAAAATATGGTCAACCATGATGCCTGGGTGGTTCAGCGGTTGGGCTGATCCCACGGGTCCCGGGATCAAGTCCCACATCAGGCTCCTTGCATGGGGCCTGCTTCTCCCTCTGCCTATGTCTCTGCCTCTCTCTCTCTCTCTATGTCTCTCATGAATAAATAAATAAAATATTTTAAAAAAGAAAATATGGTCAATCAACTAGTAATCAAAGACATACAAATTACAAATACAAGGGATGACATGTTTAAACTTATATTACCAAATATTAAAAAAATAACACTTAATATTGATGACTATATAAAAAGGGATTCTCAAATACCAAAGAAGAATAAAATAGCACAATCTTTCTGGAGACGAATTTGGTAATACATATTCAATAGCTTTAAAAACGTCCATTTCTTTTAACCCAAGATTTTGACTGTTAGAAATGAATCCTAAGTAAATAATCAGACAAAGATATATAAGGATACGTATCATAGTGTTGTTTACATTGCAAAGTCGTGAAGACAGCTTAAATTTCTCTAAATAGAAAATTGTTTAAGGGTCATCTGGGTGGCCCAACTCTTGGTTTCAGCTGGCGTCATGATCTCAGGGTATGGGGATAGAGCCCTCTGTTGGGCTCCACACTCAGCATGAAGCCTGCTTGAGATTCTTTCCCCCTTCCCCTCCTTACCCCACTCACTCTCAAAAATCTTAATAAAAGAAAACTATTTGAGCAAATTATATTATCCCCCACCTCTCTCTTCAGAAGGATCCCTGCTGGATTTCCTTCAATAGGTCTTACCAGGCCTTTTTGATTCCAGCTTTAAAAACAAAATAAAACCAAAAAATCCTCAGATTTAAGTACCTCTCAAATACTAAAATATACTACAAAACTATATAACCAATATTTTAAAAGGATAGTAATGGCATCAAATATACAGACAAATCAATGGAACAAAACAAAGTTAAAATAATCTCAGATTTTTATGGAAACTTAGTATATGATAAAGATAATCTTGTCAAACCTCTGAGGAGAAGATGGATGTTTCAATAAGTTTGAAACAGTTAACTACACATTTTGGGGAAAACCTGCATCCCTACTCACTTCTCATTCCAGATACATCTCATATATGAAGGGAAAAAAATACCAGAAGATAATATGAAGGATTTTTAAAACTAATCTTGGAATAGAGATCTTTTTAAGCAAGAAACAAAAACCTAGATAGAAATCAAAGTTTAATAAACTTAGCTATATAAAAACATAAAACTTCTTTTCAACAAAAACACAAAAAGTCAAAAGACAGATAACTAGAAGCAATGCAAAGCAGAGATGAAAAATACTAATTTTCTTAATATATAAAAACTACAGGGGCACCTGGGTGGCTCAGTTGTTGAGTGGTTGCCTTTAGCTCAGGTCGTGACCCCGGGGTCCTGGGATGGAGTCTGACATCATGCTCCCTACAGGGAGCCTGCTTCTCCCTCTGCCAATGTCTCTGCCTCTCTCTTTGTGTCTCTCATGAATAAACAAATAAATTTAAAAAAGAACTATATAAAAAAAATTCTTGTAAATTAAAAATAAAAAAGCCAGAAACTCAATAGAAAAATGGGCAAAAAGTATAGACAGTTCACAAGGAAAGAAATAAAAATTGCCAATAAAAATGCAGAAAGACGATAAACTCTCTTAAGAAATGCAAATTATGAGACATAATTTTTTTACTACCAAAAATATAAGATATTTTATAAAACCCAGTTTTGACCAGGAAATAGAAATGTAAATTAATGCAACTTCTCTAAAGGGCAATCAGGTGATACTTACCAAAATATTTAATCATAATCATTTGACTCAGCAATTTCAATTCCAGGAATTTAGCTTATAAATGTTTGGGAACAAGTTCACAAAGATGTATTAAGATGGTTGTTGCAGCATTTTTTGAAACAGCAAAAACTCTGAACAACCTAAATGTCCAGCATTAAGATATAGTGATACACACACAGAATATATATGTCCACATATGCATAAAACTTCTTGAGAAATATAAAAGAAACTGCTTTAAGTGGCTATCACTGGGGAGTAAGACTGGGAAATAGAAAATTTGACTTTTTATCATATACCTTTTTGTACAGTTTATATTTATTCTTATCCTATGCACCTATGTAAATGTATTTACAATTCTTACAATTGATAATTTAATAGTAATTTAAAAAAAAATAACTTTCCTCAGAATATATACCAGTTCAAAATAAACTTTGCCTCTAGTTGAGGGTAAGGGATAAGACCAAACTTAGGGAATAAGAGCACTTGAACATCATCTCTTTTTAAAACAAAACAAAACAAAAAATAAAATCTAGCAAAATGTTAGTAATTGTTAACTCTGGGGTTATTTGACTTATTATCTTTTTATACTCTTCCGTATTTTTTTATCTTTCGAAATAAAAAATGTCATTGAGAGGGGAAAAAAAAAAAACATAAAATAAAACCTTTCCTGGACCCCACAGTCCTCTCCACTTCCTGTCAATTCTCTCCCCTCCCACTCAAACTTCATAAAAACATTGTGAACAGCTTTCTCTAGCTCCCCAACTCCCATTCACCTGTCAAGGCAAGCTGACTTCCACAACTGGCTTCACCCCACCTGCACAAGAAACTCCTTTCATAAAGTCACCAGTGACTTCCATGTTGCTAAAGCCAAAGAATGTTAAGTTCTTATCTTTTGGGATCTCTCAGCAGCACACAGTTGTAACACCAACATGGTTAACCACTCTTTCCTTCTTAAAACACTCTCCTTTTGACTGACATCAAATTGTACTATGCTGGCTTTTTCCTACCATTTTGGCCTCCTTTTTTTCAACCTCATTAGACATCTCTTTTACCCTCTACTCACCTTTTTTTTTTTAAAGATTTATTTATTTATTTAAGAGAGAGCAAGAGAGAATGCGAGCACATGTACTCTAGCGGGGGGAAGAGCAAAGGGAAAGGGAGAAAGAGAATTTAAGCAGACTCCCCACTGAGCATAGAGCCCCACTTGGGGCTTAATCCCAGGACCCTGATATCATGACCTGAAACAAAATCAAGAGTCAGGCACTCAACCTACTGAGCCACCAAGGCACCCCACTCTCTACCTCGCTTTTATTTTTTTTTATTTTTGATTTGATTTGATTTGATTTGATTTATTCATGAGAGATGCAGAGAGAGAGAGGCAGAGACACAGGAAGAGGGAGAAGCAGGCTCCATGCAGGGAGCCTGACATGGGACTTGATCCCGGGTCTCCAGGATCAGGCCCTGGGCTGAAGGTGGAGCTAAACCCCTGAGCCACCTGGGCTGCTCTCTACCTCATTTTTAAATGTCAGAGTTCTTAAGGGCCTGATCCTTGGGCCTCTTCTCTACTTGTTCTCACATGACGTTTCATTGCCATCACTGCAATTAAAATAGACAATATGATGGCTTCCAAATTTATAGTTTCACCTCAGACTTATATTTTAAATTCAAGATCAATGCATACAATTGTATACAATGGGCTACTTAATATATCCTTCCCACAGGCACTCCAATTAAACATGTTCAAAGCCAGACTCAATATCTTCTCCTTCAAACTGTTACATTTAAGGCAGTACATTCAAAATAATTATACAGATATCTCTCTATTATAGTAGAAATGTATTGACCATGGATCAAGTAAGAAGAAAAAAGATTATAAAATATTATATATCAGACAGAGGGGCAAGATGGTGGAAGAGTAGGGGTCTTCAACTCACCTGACCCCACAAACTTACCTAGATAACTTTCAAAACATCCTAGACACCTATGAATTCGACCTGAGATTTAAAGAGAGAACAGCTGGAATGCTATGGAGAGAAAAGTTTTTGTTTCTAACAAGGTAGGAAGATGAAAAAATAAAATAAAAAAGAATAAAGTTGGGGACAGGAACCACGACTAAGCAGGGCTAAAGCAGAGTGGCAAAAGCCTCCAGGGCAGGAAAGTCCACGTCTAGAGAAGCAGGAACTTTAAAAATCCACACTGGAGTTTTCCCTGATGGAAAAATGCTTAGCAGGGAAATCGGGCAGAATAGCAAGAGGGGCAGGGAAGCCTCAAGATTCCTGGAGTCACTATAAGAGGAGGGCCACCCGCAAACTGTGGTTGGGTATTGGTAAAGGGCTGGAGCACCGCAGCCCCATGGGGCATTTAGGAGAAGCCTGTGGGTTAGGGGAGCTGGCTCCAGAGCTGCCTTTACCCTAGAGGCTGGCAACAGCAGGGTGGCTGTACCCCATTCTCTTCAGGAAAGGCAGCCCCCAGGGGCATGGGTCCAGCGGCACAGGGCCCCGGATCCCCGACCCAAGCAGACAAAGTTGGTGATCCTTCGTTCCCCTTGGGACAGGTGGAAGCATGGAGGGCACAGGAAAGTGAGAACTCTCCTGCCGCTGGGCGCCCAGCAAGCTGTGCAGATCAATGCACCTGCACCTGTCCCCAGGACCATCTAGGCCAGTGCAGACTGGGAGACTGCAGTTAGTTACTCACAGGGAGTGTGACTCCAAGAGCTGGAAATCTGGCCACAGCCATTTTTGCTTTTCCTCTTTGTTTTTTGTTTTGTTTTTTGTTTTTTTGTTTTTTTTAAGATTTTATTTATTCATGAGAAACACAGGCAGAAGGGAGAGACACAGGCAGAGGGAGAAGCAGGCTCCCCGCAGGGAGCCCGATGTGCTTTTCCTCTTTGTTTCACATTGTGCCCGGGAGAGGCAGGGCCTCTAGGGAACAAAGGCCTCACAGGATAAACAGCTCATACTGAGCCCAGCACCTGGCAAGCAGCGGGGCATCTCTGCCCAGGCACAGATGCCTGAGAATCAGCACACCAGACCCTCCCCCAGAACTGCTGGAAGTACAAGGGAAAAGAAAGTTTACTGAACAAGCAGCACTGGGAAGGTCCAGGACTGAGAGAAAATAGTATATAGAACTAGAGGGTCCTTTTTTTTCCTTTTTCCATTACGATGCATTTTTATATCAGACTAAAAATTTCCAATATTTTTTCTCTTTTCCCACATTAACTACAATATTTTACCAGCTCTTCATTTTTAAGTTTTTTCCTTTTTGACCTTCATATTTCTACAATTACATGTCTTAGATATATTTTTCACTTATGGATTCCCTTCAACGTATTCAATTTAATTTTGGTAGATAGACAAGATATGGGTATTTGTTTTTTGTTTTTTTCTGCCTTGTTTTACAATGGTGGAAGTTAGTACCTTCTAACTTCCAACTTCTAACTTCTAACTCCTAACTCTTAACGACCAACATACACCCAGAACCAAGTAGAAAACTGTGTTGGTTCATTCTGTGAGATTTTATTCTCTCTTTCTTCCCATTCTGCCCCTCTCTTTTATCTTGTTTACATTTTGGTGGTCCATATTGGGGCTTTCTATAAGTATTTCTGCTTTATACAAATTTGGGATTGAGCATCTACCAACATACAGAACAAAATACACTCAGAACCAATAGTATCACACTCTAGGACCCCTCAGGTAAACTAAATTCTCTCTCCACTACCACTTCTTCACCACCACCATCCCCCAGCACCCCCTTTTTTTCTTTTTCCTCGTTTCTTTACTTTTTTTTTTTACTTTTTTTTTCTTCTTCTTTGTTTTTGGTTTTTGGCTTTTTATTTTTACTACTTTCTTTTAAAATTTGTTTTTTACTTCAGTATCCTTTTGTTCTGTTGTTCTTTTTCTTTTATTTTCTGGTCTCTGACCTCTTCAGAATCTAGGATGTATTTTACTTAGGTCATGGTTGATATTTTTGACTCAGCCCACTCATTCAGCCACTCTACACTGGACAAAATAACTAGAAAGAAGAATTCACCACAAAAGAAAGAATCAGAAACAATACTTTCTGCAACAGAGTTACAGAATTTGGATTTAAATACGATGTCAGAAAGTCAATTCAGAAGTACAATTATAAAGCTACTGGTGGCTCTGGAAAAAAACTCAAAGGACTCTAGAGACTTTGTTACCACAGAATTAAGATCTAATCAGGCCAAAATTAAAAACAGATTAAACGACATACAATCCAAACTGAATGTTCTAACTGCTAGGGTTAATGAGATGGAAGAGAGAGTGAGTGACATAGAAGACAAGTTGATGGTAAGGAAGGAAGCTGAGGAAAAAAGAGAAAAACAAGAGCCCATGAGGAAAGGCTTAGGGAAATAAATGATAGCTGGAGAAGGAAGAATATACATCTAGTAAGTTTTCCAGAAGAGGCTGAGAGACAGGGAGGACCACAAAGTATATTTGAACAAATCATAGCTGAGAACTTCTCAAATTTGGGGAAGGAAACAGGAATTCAGATCCAAGAGATAAAGAGGACCCCCCCAAAATCAATAAAAACCATTCAATACCTCAACATTTAATAGTGAAACTTGCAAATTTCAAAGATAAAGAGAAAATTCTTAAAGCGGTTTGAGACAAGAGATTCTTGACTTATATGGAGAGAAATATCAGATTAACAGCAGACCTCTCCACAGAGACCTGGCAGGCCAGAAAGGGCTGGCATTATATTTATAGGGTACTAAATGAGAAGAACATGCAGCCAGGAATATTTTATCCAGAAAGGCTAATTCAGAATAGAAGGAGAGATAAAGAGCTTCCAGGACAGGCAGAAACTGAAAGAATATGTGACCACCAAACTGGCTCTGCAGGAAATATTAAGGAGGGCCCTGTAAAAGAAAGAAGGAGCCCAAAGAAACAATCCACAAAAACAGGGACTGAATAGAATAGGTAATACAATGACACTAAATTCATATCTTTCAGTAGTTACTCTGAAGGTGAATGGGCTAAATGATCCCATCAAAAGATGCAGGTATTGGATTGGATAAAAAAGCAAGATCCATCTATACGCTGTCTACAAGAGACTCATTTTAGACCTAAGGACACCTCCAGCCTGAAAATGAAGGGCTAGAGAACCATTTACCATTCAAATGGTCCTCAAAAGAAAGCTGAGGTAGCAATCCTCATATCAGATAAATTAAAGTTTACACCAAAGACTGCAGTAAGAGATGAAGAGGGACACTATATCATACTTAAAGGGTCTATCCAGCAAGAAGACCTAACAATCATGAATATTTATGCCCCTAATGTGGGAGCTTCCAAGTATATCAATCAATTAATAACAAAAGTAAAGAGATACTTAGGTAATAATACACTAATAGTAGGAAACTTCAACACGGCGCTTTCAACAAATGACAGATCCTCTAAGCAGAACATTACCAAAAAAACAAGGGCCTTAAATGATACACTGGACCAAACAGATTTCACAGAACTTTACATCCAAATGCAACTAAATACACATTCTTCTCAAGTGCACATGGAACTTTCTCCAGAATAGACCACATACTGGGTCACAAGTCAGGTCTCAACCAATAACAAAAGACTGGGATTGTCCCCTGCATATTTTCAGACCACAATGCTTTGAAACTAGAACTCAATCACAAAAAGAAATCTGGAAGACACTCAAACACATGGAGGTTAAAGAGCAACCTATTAAAAGATGAATGGGTCAACCAGGAAATTAGAGAAGAATTAAAAAGATTCATGGAAACTAATGGAAATGAAGATACAACCATTCAAAATCTTTGGGATACAGCAAACGTGGTCCTAAGAGGGAAATACATTGCAATACAAGCCTCCCTCAAAACAATTGGAAAAAGCTCAAATACACAAGCTAACCTCACACCTAAAGGAATTGGTGAAAGAACAGCAAGTAAAACCTACACCAAGCAGAAGAAGAGAGATAATAAAGATTCGAGCAGAACTCAATGAAATAGAGACCAGAATAACTATAGAACAGATCAACAAAATCAGGAGTTGGTTATTTGAAAGAATTAATGAGATAGATAAACCCCTAGCCAGCCTTATTAAAAAGAAAAAAAAAAAAACTCAAATTGATAAAATCACGAATGAAAGAGATCACAACCAATACCAAGGAAATACAAACGATTTTAAAAACATATTATAAGCAGCTATATGCCAACAAATTAGGCAATCTAGAAGAAATGGATGCATTTCTGGAAAACCACAAATACCAAAACTGGAACAGGAAGAAATAGAAAACCTGAACAGGCCAATAACCAGCAAGGAAATTGAAACAGTCATCAAAAACCTCCCAAGACACAAAAGTCAGGGCCAGATGGCTTCCCAGGGGAATTTTATCAAATGTTTAAAGAAGAAATAATACCTATTCTACTAAAGCTGTTTTGAAAGATAGAAAAGAAGGCAATACTTCCAAATACATTTTATGAGGCCAGCACAACCTTGATTCCAAAACTAGACAAAGACCTCACCAAGATACTAGCCAATAGGATCCAACTGTGCATTAAGAGGATTATTCACCATGACCAAGTGGGATTTGTTCCCGGGATGCAAGGCTGGTTCAACACTCATAAAGCAATCAATGTGATAGATCACATCAACAAGAGAAAAAACAAGAACCATATGATCCTCTCAATAGATGCAGAGAAAGCATTTGACAAAATACAGCATCCATTCCTGACTAAAACTCTTCAAAGTGTAGGGATAGAGGGAATTTTCCTCAATATCTTAAAAGCTGTTTATGAAAAGCCCAAAGCGAATATCATTCTCAATGGGGAAAAACTGAGAACCTTTCCTCTAAGATCCGGAACACAACAGGAATGTCCACTCTCTCCACTGTTATTCAATATAGTACTAGAAGTCCTAGCCTCAGCAATCAAATAACAAAAAGATATAAAAGGCATTCAAATTGGCAAAGAAGGGACACATGGGTGGCTCAGGGGTTGAGCATCTGCCTTTGGCTCAGGGAATGATCCTGGGATCCACAATCGATTCCTACATCAGGCTCTCTGCAGGGATCCTGCTTCTCCCGCTACCTGTGTCTCTGCCTCTCTCTCTCTCTCTCTCTCTCTCTCTGTGTGTGTGTGTGTGTGTCTCTCATGAATAAATAAGTAAATCTTAAAAAAAAAACTGGCAAAGAAGTCAAACTCTCCCTCTTCGTAGATGACGTGATACTGTATATAGAAAACCCAAAAGACTCCACCCCAAGATTGCTAGAACTCATACAGCAATTCAGCAATGTGGCAGGATACAAAATCAATGCACAGAAATCAGTGGAATTTCTATACACTAACAATGAAACTGAAGAAAGAGAAATTAAGGAATCAATCCCATTTACAATTGCACTCAAAAGCATAAGATACCTAGGAATAAACCTAACCAAAGAGGTAAAGGATCTATATCTTAAAAACTACAGAACACTTCTGAAAGAAATTGAGGGAGACACAAAGAGATGGTTTGTCTACACCGTCCTTAATGAACCAACCATAGATTACGGCTTTCAGAGGTTGCAGAAAGTGATCCCAAGACATCTGGGTGATCCCGAAAGGTTACCCAAGAAGCCATCTCTGATTTTCAAGGCAGAGTTGAAAACACAAAATGAAAAATGAAGTCATAACATTACGACTATTTTACATTCCATCCCTGTGTGCACCCAAGTCTTGACCACCTCTGAGTTTTATTAACACAATAAAACCTTTTAGACATTTAAAAAAAAAACATTCCATGCTCATAGATTGGAAGAATAAATATTGTGAAAATGTCTATGCTACCCAGGGCAATTTACACATTCAATGCAATCCCTATCAAAATACCATGGACTTTCCCAAAGAGTTGGAACAAATAAGATTTGTATGGAATCAGAAAAGACCCTGAATAGCCAGAGGAATATTGAAAAAGAAAACCAATGCCAGATTTCAAGCTGTATTACCAAGCTGTGATCATCAAGACAGGAGGGTACTGGCACAAAAACCGACACACGGATCAATAGAACAAAATAGAGAACCCAGAAATGGGCACTCAACTCTATGGTCAACTAATATTTGACAAAGCAGGAAAGACTATCCACTGGAAAAAGGACAGTCTCTTCAATAAATGGTGCTGGGAAAATTGGAACAACCACATGCAGAAGAATGAAACTAGACCATTCTCTTACACAAAGATAAACGCAAAATGGTTGAAAGGTCTAAACGTGAGACAGGAATCCATCAAAATCCTAGAGGAGAACACAGGCAACACCCTTTTTGAACTTGGCCACAGTAACTTTTTGCAAGATGCATCTATGAAGGCATGGGAAACAAAAGCAAAAATGAACTATTGGGAATTTATCAGGATAAAAAGCTTCTGTACAGCAAAAGAAACAATCAAACAATCAAACAAACTAAAAGAAACAATCAAACAGACTAAAAGACAACCTACAGAATGGGAGAAGATATTTGCAAACGACATATCAGATAAAGGGCTAGTATCTAAGATCTATAAAGAACTTACTAAAATCAACACCCAAGAAATAAACAATCCAATCATGAAATGGGCAGAAGACATGAACAGAAATTTCACCAAAGAAGACATAGACATGGCCAACAAGCACATAAGAAAATACTGCGCATCACTTGCCATCAGGGAAATACAAATCAAAACCACAATGAAATACCACCTCACACCAGTGAGAATGGTGAAAATTAACAAGACAGGAACAACAAATGTTGGAGAGGATGTGGAGAAGGGGGAACCCTCTTGCATTGTTGATGGGAATGCAAACTGGTATAGCCCCTCTGGAAAATAGTGTGGAGGTTCCTCAAAAAGTTAAAAATACAGCTACCCTACAATCCAGCAATTACACTACTGGGTATTTACCTCAAAGATACAGATGTAGTGAAATGCCGAGAGACCTGCACCCCAATGTTCATAGCAGCAATATCCACAATAGCCAAACTGTGGAAAGAGCCATGATGTCCTTTGACAGATGAATGGATAAAGAAGATGTGGTCTATATACACAATGGAATATTACTCAGCCATCAGAAAGGACGAATACCCACCATTTGCTTCGACCTGAATGGAACTGGAGGGTATTATGCTGAGTAAAATAAGTCAATCAGAGAAGAATAATCATCATATGATTTCACTCATATGGGGAATATAAGAAATAGTTATAGGGATTATAAAGGAAAGGAGGGGAACTGAGTGGGAAAAATTAAAGGAGATAAACCATGAGAAACTCCTAAGTCTGGGAAACCAACAAAGGGTTGCAGAAGGGGAGGTAGGCGGAGGGGGGGGTGGTTGTGGTAACTCGGTGATAGGCACTGAGGAGGGCACTTGATGGGATGAGCACTGGGTGTTATACTATATGTTGGCAAATCGAACTTAAATAAAAACAAATGAAAAAAAAAACATTACATATCAGGGTGCCTGGGGGGGGTCGTCAGTTAAGCATCTGACTCTTGCTTTCGGCTCAGGTCCTGATCTCAGGGTCATGGGATCAAGCCCCACATTTGGCTCTAAGCTCAGTGTGAAGTCTGCTTGAGGTCTCTCCTTCTCCCTCTCCTGCTGCCTCTTCTGCTTGAGCTTGCTCCCTCTCTAAAGTAAATAGAGCTTTAAAAAAATTATGTATAATTTGTTTCCATTACTGCAAAACAAAGCAAAAAATCCATCTACCTACCTACTTATCTATCTATCTATGAAGAGAAAAATAGAAAAAGACCTGTTAGGATACACAACAAAATATTAAACAATAATCTCTAGATGATACAATTACAGGTGATTTTTTTATTATCTGTGTTCTTCAGCTTCTTCTTGTATATAAGTGTTTCTTTTCTTTTCTTTTTTTTAAATATTTTATTTATTTATTCATGAGAGACACAGAGAGAGAGAGAGGCAGAGACACAGGCAGAGGGAGAAGCAGGCTCCATGCAGGGAGCCCGACGTGGGACTTGATCCCGGGTCTCCAGGATCACACCCTGGGCTGCAGGCAGCGCTAAACCGCTGCGCCACTGGGGCTGCTCTAAGTGTTTATTTTCCATATTCTTTTTTTTTTTTTAATATTTTTAAAATGTATTTATTCATGAGAGAGGCAGAGACATAGACAAAGGGAGAAGCAGGAGCCTGAGCTCTCTATGGGGAACCTGATGCAAGACTCAATCCCAGGACCCTGGGATCATGCCCTGAACCAAAGGCAGATGCTCAACCACTGAGCCACCCAGGCGTCCCTATTTCCCATTTTCTTTAAAACGAATGTTTTTCACTTTGATAATAAGATATTCAGTTATTTGTTTTAATCTCCTGATAGGATGCCATATGAAGTTCAGGCCATCAGTTACAAAATTTTCTTGCGTAAATAGTTTAACTTAAGTGTACTCAAGCTTTTCGGTTTAACTTCTCAATTGTAGGAAAGAAAAAGACCATGTTCTACAACACCACTAGGAAATCATCAGACGAATCAACAAGGGAGGACATTCTATAAGATAAATGATCTGACATAATCAAAAAGTCACTGTTATAGGAAAAAACAAGTGGTAGAAATGATTAGATTATCTAGATCAAAGGTGACACAACAGTGAAATACAAAATGTGGAAGAAACTTCATTGGCCTCTGCTTATAAACAACACCCACAAAAGACATTTTTGGGGAAAAAGACATTTTGGGGATAATTATGGAAACGGGTAGAATATTGGATCATATGGGAGCTTTACTATTAATTTTCATGAATGAGATAATGGTGTTCTGGTTCTTTAACAGAATGTATAGAAAGTCCTTATTTCTAGAAATGCATGCTGAGGTTTTTAAATGTGAGATATCATGATGCCCGATAGAGAAAGCGAAATGTCAACAGTTCAATCTAAATGGTGAGTGTTCACTGCAGTATTCTTGGGGAAAAAATTATTTTAAGACTATTAAGCTTCCAAATGGCAAGGACTGTATCCTCTCAATTCTGTATACCCAGCACCTAAAACACATCGTGGTACAATAAATGTCTGTTGAGAAAATGAATAAATTAAAAGAAGCCCATATTTTGAGATGCTGGGCTTTAGGGCTGGTAGAAATGGTGATGCTCTACAAGTTGCTGCCATCTGCTGAAAAAATTAACAGATATAAAATCTTCTGTATTGCCTGGCATATATCAGGTACTCAGTAAATGTTAGTTCCCTTATTTTTTCCCATTCCTTTTCCCCTGATACTCTTTATAGACAAATGACAGATGTCATTAAAATCAAACAACTATTTGGAAATTTATCACATAATAGACAAACCAGAAAGGACAACTAATGGGGTTGAAACAGACTGAATTCATTGAGTTAATCAGAATGAATGGACATTCTTTTTGGACAAAATACTATATGAAAAGCCCTTGCCTAGACTATGACGGACATGAAAGAGAGGTCTGAAATAGTAGCAATCATAACTATAATAACTAACTTTATATATTTTACCTCACTGAATCTTTAAATTCACTGTAGGTTTTACTATAATTGTCCTCATTGTTTTAAGTGAGGAAAGCAAGGCATGGAGAAGTAGCCAAAGGTCACAGTGTAAGTATGTGGTAGAGCTGGGATCCAAACATACTAAAGAGCTCTTGCTCTTAACCACCACTTTCTATTCTTGCCCTTGTCCTATTCCATGTGAAGGGTGGAATGTACTTCTAGCCACTCTTCTCAAAGATATGTTAGGAATCTTTCTAGACAAAATTATTATAGAGTGTTACAGGGTCACTTAAAGCAAGCAGACTAGATAAGGAAGTAACCACATACCTGCAGAACAGATGGGATTTTCTCCTGAAGTCCTGAGCCTAAAAAGAGGGAAAGAGTATGTTGAATAAAATTAGATACCCACATTTAATCTACACAGTAACCAAAACTTGTATGCTTTTCATCAAGGATAAGTCAATGCTAGATATTTCCTTATTCCTTCCTTCCCTTCTTTCCATAAACATCATTAAGTACCTATTATGTGCCAAACATCGTGAAGATGCAAAAATAAGTAAAATGCTCTATATACGGCCTAGCTGGGAGAGAGGTATGTAAACAAATGTGATCCACAATTTCATGCTGATCCAGAACAAACACTTGTTCAAGATTTGATGGAACACCAAGTAAAGTGTGGTCATTCCAACTAGGGGGGTAAAACCATGTGACCTGTGTTTTAAAAATGAAGAACTGTTCTTGATTACTTAGCCTTAAGGAAAAGCATTCTAGGGAAAGGCGTGAAAGTGGTATGCTCTGGGAAGAACAAACAGCTGGGTGTGAGTGGAACTTAAGCAACAGGGAAAAGGCAGATTGGTGAAAGAGATGAATCAAAGGCCACGTTGTGAAGAATCTCACGCTCTCTGCTAAGGAGTTTGATGTTTACTATATATAGGCAGTGGGAAGCTCCTAACAGAGTTTAAGTACAGGGCCACTATGATCAAGTTTTAGAAAGTTAACCCTGGGGTCCCTGGGTGACTCAGCCAGTGAAGCGTCTGCCTTTAGCTCAGGTCATGATCTCCAGGTCCTGGGATCAAGTCCCCTGTCAGGCTCCCCACTTGGCGGGTAGTCTGCTTCTCCCTCTCCCTCTCTCTCCAGCTTGTATTCTCTCTCTTTTTCAAATAAATAAATAAACTCAGAAAAAGAGAAGAAGAAGAAGAAGAAGAAGAAGAAGAAGAAGAAGAAGAAGAAGAAGAAGAGAAAAGAAAGAAAGAAAAGAAAAGAAAGAAAAGAAAGAAAAGAAAAGAAAAGAGAAAAGAAAAGAAGAAAAGAAAAGAAAAGAAAAGAAAAGAAAAGAAAAGAAAAGAAAAGAAAAGAAAAGAAAAGAAAAATTAACCCTGGCAGCGGGCGAGCGATGAATGGGATGAGGTGAGACTGAGGCAAGAGAACCAGTAAAGTGGTCCTTGCAGTAGCCCTGCAAAGAGGACAGAAAGGAAGGAACAGCAATGAGAACAATGAGAGCCAGACTGAATACAGAAGTTAAAGAATATGGAAGAGAATCATACAGCTCTGTTTGGCTCACCAGGTTATCAGATATTTTATTTGAACTCAGCATCCCGCAAAGTTTCAAAACTAAATTGTAGTACAAGTTGGAAACAAGCAGATCTGTGATTAAATGTTGACTGTACCGTTTCCAAACTGTGACCTTCCATATGATCTTTCATATCTCTGTAACTCAGTTATCTCATCTCTTTAAAATGCAGATAATAATAGTATAATCTCATGGGACTGAAAATCTATCTTAAACTCTCTGAGCCAGTTTCCTTTTTTGTAAAATGACAAAATCTATATTTGTCCTGTAATGTTTTTGTAAAAATTAGAGAGAATGTGTAAAATAGTTCTATAGTAAGCATGGTGCTATAGTAGTACTTACTGAATAGTCATCTGATTAATGATGGGAAAATAGATTAAGATGGAAAAGAAATCATAGGAGAGAGGTTTCAATAAATGTAAAGGATTAAAGAAATCATGCAGGCTCATAAGTGCCATGCGATCCAGGGAGATATATAATTCATTGTTTTATATCATATGGCTGCCACACGTAAGACACTCAGTGAATATCTGCTGAATAGAGAAATAAATTACCAAATACCATTCATTACCACCTAGAGAGAAACAGTAGGGGGTAGCAAACTGTATATGCAAGGCAGTGGAAAAAAAAACTTGGGTTTGAATCCTAACTCCAACTCATATTAGCTATGTCATCTTAGAGCAATTAATTTACCTCTCTGGACCTCAGTTATTTATGTATAAAATTAAGATAATAAGACCCATTTCACCAGGTCACTATGAGGATCTATTCATTCATTAAACAAATACTTATTAAATGCCTAATATGTGCCAGACACCATTCTAGGCTCTAAGGATACAGCAGTAAACTAGACTAACAAAATCCTTAGGTACATAATGCTTGTATTCAAGGGGGTGGGTGGGGAAGACAATTTAAGTAACCATACATATACCTATATATAAAATGTGTCAGGTGGTGATACCTGCAATGAAGAAAAATAAAGCAAGGTAAGGAAATAATAAAGACTGATGGAGGGAGAGGACACTATTTTACATAGGGTAGTCAGGGAAGACCTCTCTAATGAGATGATATTTGGGCACAAACCTGAATGAAGTGAGGGGATCAAGCCATATGGATATCTTTCTTTAGAAAAAATTTTAATGGGCAGCCCAGGGGGCTCAGTGGTTTAGCGCCACCTTCAGCCCAGGGCCTGATCCTGGGGATCCAGGATCAAGTCCCATGTGGGGCTCCCTGCGTGGAGCCTGCTTCTCCCTCTGCCTGTCTCTGCCTCTCTCTGTGTGTCTCTCATGAATAAATAAATAAAATCTGAAAGAAAAAAAAGAAAAAAAGAAAGAAAGAAAGAAAGAAAGAAAGAAAGAAAGAAAGAAAGAAAGAAAAGAAAAGAAAGAAAGTTTAAGATTTATTTATTTATTTTAGAGAGAGTTCATGTGTGTGCAAGCACATAGGGGCAGGAGCAGAGGGAGAGGCACAGGCTCCGCGTTGAGCGTGGAACCCTGAGCATGTAACCAATGTGGGTGGGGCTCGATCACACGACCCTGAGACCATGACCTGAGCCACAATCAAGAGTCTGACGTTCAACCAAGTACCCAGGCACCCCTAAATTTTTTTAAGTAGGGTCCACCCCCAATGTGGGCCTTGAACTCCCTGCTTAGCAGGGAATCTGCTTCTCCCTTTCCCTCTGCCCCTCCTCTGCTCCTGCTCTCTCTCTCTCACTCTCTCAAATGAATAAATAAAATCATTTTTAAACATTTTAAAAAATAAAAAGAATCATTTTGATTTTATTGTGAAGGATAAAAGGGAAAAGCAAAAGCAAGGGCCTAAGTTAAGAGGCAGGAGGATGGTAGTAAAGAAGATTAGAAGGAGCTGGTCTCTAGTAGTTTAGCAAAACAGAAAGCATGAGACCTGAAACTGGAGGTGACAAATGATTTTACTCTGTCTATATTTCAAAAGTAGAGCTGAGAGGATTGTTAAAGAATTGGATGTAAAGTGAGAGAAATAACAGTGTCAAGGATGACTCCACAGACTTTGGCCTGGGCAACTAGATGAATGGAGTCATCATTTCCTGAGAATGGGGAAAAAGCAAAATGGCAGGGGAGTTAATACCCGAGATGCTCAGTAGACATTTAAGTGGAGATGATGAAAGAAAAATGATGGATGAAATACCCAGCAGAATGCAAATATTAACTATATTTAACCATTGTTATTAATATCCTTACCTTAAGAGAAAAAAGGCTTGCTTAAAAATGGTATCGGTCCTCAGACACAGCATCTATGGCAAAATAGTCATGTTAGAACAATCTTAATTATTCATAGCCTTCCAAGCACCTCTTCAGAAAGAGGCTAGAAACCCAAAGTAAACAATGCAAAAAGGGCCCCCAAATGCTCTTGTCTAGCAAAGAAGCTGTCCTTCAGTGAATCCTGAACATGAAGACAAATCAAGGTCTTCCACATTCTTATTCTACCCACTACAGAAAATGCTAAAAAAAACAGAAGTCCCCCATCCATGCTGCCTTTTTTTTCCCCTTTATTTTCCCTTTCTAATTTGATCTATTTTTTTTTCTTATATCAATCAACAGTTATGCATCTGCCAAGCACAGGCACTGTGGCAAAGGACTTAAACCATTCCCTAATTCTCAAAAGACTGCAAGACAATTTCACAGATGAGACTACTGAGGCTCACAGAGTTTATATTCCAAGAAATTATGGCTAATAAGTGTCTAAGAGGACTGTTTTACTCCACAAAAAAGTGTGCCTCTGTTACAGCACACTGTCTTAGTAATGATAATGACATCAATATCAACAAAACAATAATAATGAGAGGAGGCAGTAGCAATGGCAGCTTTCCTAAGTTTCCACCCTCCCTTTCTTTCAAACTCACTCTGCCCTGCTGGCACCCACTAGAAACAACAGTGGAATAGCTTTACTAAAGGAGTGTTTAACATAAAGGTCTTTTTATAAAGCAATTAGGTAATAAATTCTAAATATCCTAAGGCCCCATAACATGAAGAGAAATTCCTATCCTCTAATGGTAACAATTTAATCAATATGTATATCATATCAATATCAAACAATCCTTTCAATATGTATATGTTAAAATCCTATTACACAAAAGAAAGTCTGAGAAATTGTCACAGACAAGAGAAGCCTAAGGAGACATGATGACTAAATGTAATATAATATTCCAGATGGAATCCTGGAACAGAAAAATGACATTAGATTTTATAAAATGAGGGCAGCCCAGATGGCTCAGCGGTTTAGCTTCGCCTTCAGCCCACGGCCTGATCCTGGGGACCCAGGATCGAGTCCCATGTCAGGCTCCCTGCATGGAGCCTGCTTTTCCTCTGCCTGTGTCTCTGCCTCTCTCTCTCCTGAATAAATAAATAAAATCTTAAAAAAAAAAGATTTTAAAAAATGAAAGAAATACGAATAAAGTATGGACTTTAATTAGTAATAATTATTAATTTCAGTTCATTATGAAAAGCATACCATACTAATGTAAGACAGTAATAGGCAAAACTGGATATGAGGTATATGGGAATTCTCTGTACTATCTTTGCAACTTATCTGGAATTCTTTTTTTTTTTTTAAAGATTTATTTTTATTTATTCATGATAGACACACAGAGAGAGAGAGAGAGGCAGAGACACAGGCAGAGGGAGAAGCAGGCTCCATGTCGGGAAACCGATGTGGGATTCGATCCCGGGACTCTGGGATTGCGCCCTGGGCCAAAGGCAGGCGTGAAACCGCTGAGCCACCCAGGGATCCCCATGTAATTCTAAAACAATTCTAAAATAAATATTATTTTTAAAAAGGCTATTATATGCCAACTACTGTGCTGAGTATTAAAGGGAATATAAAAACAAAATGTAACAAATAGACAAACTTTGAAAATATTATGCTAAGTGAAAGAAGCTAGTTAGAAAGAGAAAAATACTGTATGACTCCATTAATATGAAATACCCAGAATAGGCAAATCTATAGACAAAGAAAATAGATTAGTGGTTGATTAGAGCTGGAGGGTTTGGGGTGGTAGGGATGACAACTAAGAGATAATGGAGTTTCTTTTTGGGGTGATGAAAATGTTCTGAAATTGATTGTAGTAATGGATGTACATTCTGAGTATACACACACACACACACACACACACACACACACACACCTGTAATCTCTAAGCCCAATGTGGGGCTCAAACACGTGACCCTGGGATCAAGAGTCACATACTCTCCCATACTGTACTGACTGAGCCAGCCAGGTACCTCATACTTTGAATATATTAAAAGTCATTGAATTATATATTTTAAATGGGTAAATATATGAATAGTATCTCAATAAAGCTGTTCAAAAAAATGTAAGCACAATCCCTATCCTGGAGGAGTTCAAATGATTGGAGATACAGAAATACACCTGTATTAAACAGCTAAACAGAACCACAGGTATTATAGGATTTTTTTTTTTTTTAATTTTTTTAATTTTTATTTATTTATGATAGTCACAGAGAGAGAGAGAGAGAGAGGCAGAGACACAGGCAGAGGGAGAAGCAGGCTCCATGCACCGGGAGCCCGACGTGGGATTCGATCCCAGGTCTCCAGGATCGCGCCCTGGGCCAAAGGCAGGCGCTAAACCACTGCGCCACCCAGGGATCCCGGTATTATAGGATTTAAGTCAAAATAGGTGGTATGAATAATAAGCACCTCTGGCAGGAAATTCAGGTGGAAATGGCCAGGAGAAGTTTTTAGCTTTTGGAGTGTTATGTCTGTAACACTGAGCACATTGAGAATGTGCTCAGTCATGAACATTCTCCTCAGAAAAATACATACAAGCATGAATATCCAAAAGTTTGCACACTACTTAGGGAGATTCACTGGAACTCTTCAAACACCCATACATCACTATGCTAAACAAAAACTCCTCAGGGGCAAGGGTCATGTTGTATTCCTCTCAGGTACATTGTAGACATTCAATCAAGATTTGTTTTTGTAAATAAATAAATGATTAGAAAGTGAATGAGTGATAATCATGGCTACCATTTATTAAGCATCCACATCTATTTTGTTGAGTACCTACCATATATCTAAATCATAATTCCCTTACAGAATATTATTATTCTGTATTATTATCCCATTTTACAGTTGAAGAAATGGAGATTAAATAAGTTACCCAAAGTCAAACAGCCACTATTAGAATTAGCATAGGATCTTAGGATTCTCTGACTCTAAAGTCCATTAAGTTTCCCACTATTCAACACCCTCTCTCAAATCTGTTAGTGCTTAAGAAACCAGCGGCGGGGGGGGGGTACCCCTCAGTGGCTCAAGTCAGTTAAGCAACCAACTCTTGGTTTTGTTCAGGTCATGAGCTCAGGGTTGTGAGATCAAGCCCTGCGTCTGGCTCTGTGCTCAGCATGGAGTCCGCTTGAGATTCTTCCTCTCCTTCTCCCTTTGTCCTTCCCCACTACACCTTCGTGCCCTCTCGCTCTCTCTCTCTCTCCGAAATAAATAAAATAAATATTTTATTTTATTATAAAATAAATATATATTCTGTTCACTCATCTCTATTCTGTTCGTCATGGTTGATAGATCTTGGGACTGGAGGAACCTTAGACTCATCTATTCTAACTCCAGAGAGGGGAAGTACTGGCAGAAGTACTGGCTAGTGGCTGGAGCTCCTGTCTTCTGGGACTCCCTGTTGTCTTCCCTGCCTTTTATGCCAGCCAATATTAGGTTAAGCATACTGTACGCATAATTACAAAGTCCTTTAGTATCCAATTTAATTGCAGTTTTTAGGATCATCTATGCATTTTGCCCTTCCTTCCATCTATTCATATCATTTCCAATCTTCTCTTCATTCTCTGGGATACTTTTCCTAAATTTGCTCAAGCTTTTCCCTTCCCCCTCCTCAATTTTTTTTTAAACAGTTTATTTATCTGAGAGAGAGAGAGAGAGAGAGAGAGAGCATGAGTGAGGCAGGACAGAGGGAGAGGGTCTGAGCCGAAACCAAGAGTTAGATGCTTAACCAACTCCGCCACCCAGGCACCCCCAGAATATATTCTTAAGTAGGTCACTTCATACAGAAGAGGAACTGAATGGGAAGAAAGATCTAGATGACACTGATTTTTTCCCTCACGTTAATCACTCAGATTTCTCAGTCTCTACAAAAGCAAAGGATTTAATTATCTAAAAGCCAGGCTTAAGGGTTGACAACTTTCTGGAAGACATTCAAATTGTGGTGTGAACTCTCCATTTCAGCTCTGGGAAATGTGCTTCCTCTCCCCTGCAATGCTCGGCATTATTTATCAGAACAAAAGTAATCTATTTTGGGACTATATCCACAAATACCCACTCCCCCCAGTCAGCAAATGAAGAGCGGCTATAGCTCTGCAGCAAATAAAGAGGGTGGTGACGTTAGTGAATGAATGAATGAACAGGGACACAGCTGCTGCAGTGGGTTACAAAAATACTTGTGCCGTGAGCTCGGGAGCCAAGAACAGAGGGACTGCACAGCTACTAAAGACTGAAGTCATGAGGCCAATCTAGACCGTATGACTAGCTTCACACACCAGAACCCTTAGGTGAGTGGAGACAGTAGTGAGTCAGGGGCCCATGAGGCAGGCAACTAAAAGCTGTTTTACAGGTATTAACAGAATACTTTTGTTTATTAACAAATATTTAAAATGGCAGTTTCTACCGCTTACTGAGTATATCCCTTGTGCTAATCACTTTACACATACTATTTCAGTTCATCTTTACACTACTCCGATAGAGACATAATTGAGACAATTGTGTCTATTTTACAGAGGAAAAATGAGAGGCTTAGGAAAATTGTCCAAAGTTATAGGTTTGATAAGAGGTGCCAAGAATTCAAACCCACGGCTGACTGAATCCAAACCCCATGTCTTCCAGTCTACCACACGACCTCTCAAAAGAGTAATACCAATTCATGAAATTCATATGCTAATAATAATAGTATCAATAATCCTACCATTTGTTGAGCACCTGCTATATGCCAAATATCATTTCCTTAAATCCTCACAACCGTTCCGTGAGGTAGGTTTTTCTACTCATTTTACTGTGAGGAAACTAAAGCTTGGAAAGGTGAATCAGAATGCCCAAAGCACACAGCTGGCGAGTGGTCTTCTAGCTGACCTTTTCCCAAGTTCTTTCAAAATTGCTTTTGTTAATAGTTTTCCCTTTGGTCTAGATCTCTTCTTAATATGTTTAATATGTTGAGTGTCAAAGTCTGTCTTTGAACTAAGTCTTTATGGCAGTTAAGAGCACAGGTTATATATAGATTCACACAAACATGGGTTTGAATATCAAAACTTCCATTTTAATAGTTGTATGATCTTTGGCAAGTCACTAAAGAAATACTTGGCCTTGTGTACATATGATTTAATTTACATGAAATGACAAGAACAGACAAATCTATACCCACAAAGCAGATTAGGGGTTATGTGGGGATGAGCAGAGGGATGAATGAGGAATGACTGCTTATGGGTTTTTTTTCGAGTAAAGGAAATGTTCTGGAATTAGATAGTGATGATAGCTGCCCAACTTTGTAAATGTACTAAAAACCACTGAATTTTCCATCTTAAAAGGGTGGATATTATAGTATGTGAATTATATCTCAATTTTTTTAAAAAGAGCTTTCTGCCTGTGGACACCACCAAGTAAACATTGTTAAAGTTTCCTCTCCCACCACCGTCATATCTAAGTCAGTCTCCCAAAGAGCCTGCGCAGCCGTGGAAGTTCTTCACTGGAGGCTTGAGCTTTGAAACAATGGATGAAAGTCTGAGAAAAGTCTGAGAAGTCATTTTGAGCAACGAGGAACCCTTACGGACTGTGTGAATATGAGGGTCCAACCACCAAGCACTCCAAAGGCTTTAAGTTTGTCACGTATGCCATTGTGGAAGAGGCAGATGCAGCCATGAATGCAAGGCCACACAAGGTGGACGGAAGAGTTGAATGCCACTGTGGAAAAGGTAGATGCAGCCATGAATGCAAGGCCACACAAGGTGGATGGAAGAGAACAAAAGAGAGCTGTCTCAAGAAAAGATTCTCAAAGATCTGGTGCCCACTTAACTGTGAAAAAGATTTTTGTTGGTGGCATTAAAGAAGACACTGAAGAACATCATCTGAGAGATTACTTTGAATAGTATGGGAAAATTGAAGTGATTGAGATCATGACTGACTGAGGCAGGGGCAGAAAGAGAAGCTTTGTTTTTGTAACATTTGATGACCATGACTCTGTAGACAAGACTGTCATTAAAAAATACCATACTGTGAATGGCCACAACTGTGAAGTAAGGAAAGCCCTATATAAGCAAGAGATGGCTAGTGCTTCATCCAGCCAGAGACTAAAGTGGTTCTGGAAACTGTGGAGGTGGTTTTGGTGGGAATGACAACTTTGGTTGCAAGGTAACTTCAGTGGGGTAGGTGGCTTTGGTGGCAGTCGAGGTAGTGGTGGATACGGGGCAGTGGAGATGGCTGTAATGGATTTGCTAATGATAGAAGCCACTTTGGAGGTAGCGCAAGCTATAACTTTGGCAATTACAACAATCAATCCTCAAATGTTGGATCCTAAAAGGAGGACATTTTGGAGGCAGAAGCTCTGGTCCCTATGGTGGTGGAGGCCAATACTTTGACAAATCATGAAACCAAGGTGACTATGGTGATTCCAGCAGCAGCAGCAGCTGTGGCAGTAACAGAAGGTTTTAATTACTGCCAGGAAACAAAGCCTAGTAGGAGAGGAGAGCCAGGGAAGTGACAGGGAAGCCACAGGTTACAATGGATTTGTGAATTCAGCCAAGCACAGTGGTGGCAGGGCCTACCTGCTACAAAGATAAGTTTTAGACCATACTCATGTGTATGGGCAAAAAACTTGAGGACTGTATTTGTGACTAATTGTGTAATAGGTTATTTCAGTTTCTGTTCTGTGGAAAGTGTAAAGCATTCCAACAAAGGGTTTTAATGTCATTGTTTTGTTTTGTTTTGTTTTGTTTTTCCACACCCATGCTTTTGATTGCTAAATGTAATAGTATGATCATGAAAGAAAGGAAGGAAGGAAGGAAGGAAGGAAGGAAGGAAGGAAGGAAGGAAGGAAAGAAGGAAGGAAGAAGAAAAGAGAAAAGAGAAAAGGAAAGAAAAAGAAAAGAAAAGAAAAGAAAAAGAAAAGAAAAGAAAAGAAAAGAAAAGAAAGAAAAGAAAAGAAAAGAAAAGAAAAGAAAAGAAAAGAAAAGAAAAGAAAAGAAAAGAAAAGAAAGAAAAGAAAAGAAAGAAATATCTGGCCTTCTAGCATAACTGTTAGATTGTATTTCTAGGCTGCAGCTGAGCTTTGCTAAGCCCTGTATCCTACCTTCCTCCAGGGCTAAATTGTTTCAAAATAACTGTGGTTACCTAAAATGTTAAGTCTAATCCTCTACCATCTCCCCAAGCCTCATCCCCATATTTCTCTGCATACCCTCCCTTGATCCAAGCCCCACTGCTTCCCTCCCTCCCAATTTCATCTGGGCTCTCCGGAACTTCAAATATATTCTCATTTCAGGGCCTTTGTGCATATTCTCTCTGTTCTCTCTGTTTAAATTCTATCGTTCTTTTTTTTTTTTTTAAGGATTTTATTTATTTATGAGAGGCACAGAGAGAGGCAGAGACATAAGCAGGCTCCCCACAAGGAGCCCAATGTAGGACTCGATCCCAGATCCCGGGATCACGCCCTGAGCCGAAGGCAGACGCTCAACCGCTGAGCCACCCAGGCGTCCCAAATTCTATCATTCTTTAAGTCTTAGTCATGTAAAATCCTCAAGAAAACTTTCCTTACTGCTCAGATTTACTTGGATCCTGCTGTTATACACTTACATAGCACCCAGAATATTTATTTTGGGGCATTTATCACAATTAGTTATATGTAGTTATAGCAGTTATATGTTTAGCCTGTCTCTTTTGCTAAGAACACAAGTTCCATGAAGACAGGAAACTGCTACATCCCAACATCTACCATACTTTCTGGCACACTGTAGGTGGTGTGCTGATTGGATTAATAAATTCCTCTAAACTTCACTTATTTTTTTTTAAGATTTATTTATTTACTCTGGGTGGCAGAGAGGAGAGAATTCCAAGCATACTCTCCCACTGAGTGGTGAGAATCCCAAGGAGACACCCATGACCCTGAGATCAGGAAAAGATTGAAAACCAAGAGTTGGACGGACATTCAACCAACCGAGCCACTCAGGTGCCCCTCCTTATCTTTAAAGAAGTTATAGGGGATCCCTGGTGGCTCAATGGTTTAGCACCTGCCTTCGGCCCAGGGTGTGATCTTGGAGACCCAGGATCGAGTCCCACACCAGGGTCCCTGCATGGAGCCTGCTTCTCCCTCTGCCTGTGTCTCTTTTTTTTTTTTTTTTAATTTTTATTTATTTATGATAGTTACAGAGAGATAGAGAGGCAGAGACACAGGCAGAGGGAGAAGCAGGCTCCATGCACCGGGAGCCCGATGTGGGATTCCATCCCCGGTCTCCGGGATCGCGCCCTGGGCCAAAGGCAGGCGCCAAACCGCTGCGCCACCCAGGGATCCCATCTGCCTGTGTCTCTGCCTCTCTCTCTCTCTCTCTCTCATGAATAAAAAAATAAAATCTTAAAAAAAATTTAAGAAGTTATAAAAATGTTTACCTCATATAGTTGTTGACATGATTACATTAGATAATATATGAAAAGGACTTAGCAAGTGCAAAACATATTGTTAATGATCAACTTGGTAGCAGTGATAACGGTAGTGATTGTTCAGTTCCTCATTTATTAAACAATACGTACTCTACTGCATGACAGTTGCTGAAGATAAAGCCATGAACAAACTAGTAAAATATCCCTGTCCTACAGCTTATAGTCTAATAGTGACCAGGAAGTAGCCAACTTCTTGATCATTTTCCTGGGCTTTTAGATTCCCTGCCCTTCTAGGCACGCTGAAATTTATGCCCTCCTATTTCACATTTTATGTCCTCCTAATTCATGTCTGTTGGGTTTGTTTGCTTCAGTTCTCAGTTATTTATTCATAGGAACTCTGCTCCATGTTGGCCTTCAATGTGTTTTTACTATGAGATCAGTCCCCAAGGTTACTCCTCCTGGCATACCTTTTGTGATCACCACCCCTGGCCTAACCATATCCTTGTGGTTCAGAGGTATGGTAATCCCTGAGGAAAGAACAGTAATCTCAGGGTAAGTGATATCCAGACCTAAACTGGATACTCAAGGACCATCCATTTTCTGTGTAAAGTAACTCAGCAAGTGAGTCATTACTCATTCCCTGGTGGATTCTGACTTCCACAGACATTATCCTGCCATCTTGATTGATCAGTATGTTTTCTGGGGTGTGATGAATATCAGCATTATGGTCTTTTAAAAAAATTATTTAAATTCAATTAATTAGCATTTACTACATTAGTTTCATAAGTAGAGGTCAGTGATTTATCAGTCTTATATAATACCCAATGCTCATTACATCATGTGCCCTCCTTAATGTCCATCAACCAGTTACCCCATCCCCTCAGCCATTATGGTCTTAAAACTACTCCTACTTACTATTTCTATTGAACCAGAGAGGTATGAGATTCCACCCAGTTTTATTCCAGTAAAGTTGGGCTTTTCACTCATCTAAAATGTGAGTGGGGGATGCCTGGATGGCTCAGTTGGCTGAGCATTCAATTTTTGGTTTCAGCTCAGGTCATGATCTCAGGGTCCTGGGATTGAGCCCCACATCAGGCGCCAGGGTCAGCGGGAGTCTACTGGAGATTCTCTCCATCTCCTTGTTTCTGTTCCTCCCCTTGCTCATATGCCTGCTCTCTCTCTCCCTTTCTTTCAAAAAAATAAATAAATCTTTAAAAAAATAAAATAAAATGTGAGAGGGCTAGAAGCTAAAAACTTCTTGGGTTTCCAAAGAGTAGTGAGCTAAGAATTTGAAGTTCTAGTCCCAGCTCCACCATGTACTTACATGTAATGTTAACTTTTGTTCAGTCACTTATTCACTCAGTATTTAACATGTACTACTTTAGGCCAAGTACACTGTAGTCTGGGTACATATACACATAAGGAAAATATTGTTGCCTACCCTCAAATCTTTCTAGTGAAGACAGTAAATGAGCAAATTATTTATTACATTGTAATGTGAGATTAGTGTAACGGGCTGGATAGGGAAGGGAAGGATTGGCAACTTGGAAGGTTTTCATTCATTTCACAGATGAAGAAAACCAAGATTATCAAACTCGGAGATGTGAAATACTCAAAAAAGGAAAAGCAGTGGGGTCTTGGGAGAGGTAGAAACACTAGGCTCCAGTCTCAGCTCTACCACTTAAATGGCTGTAGACCTATTATAAAAAAGCATTTAACAATTCAGGCATTCAGTGGGACATCTGAGAACCTATTATGTACCAGACCCTGTGCCAGTAGCTTCCATTTCCTCGTTTGTTGTGCCTGTGAAAATCAAACGAAATTATGACAATGAAAGCAATATATAAACTTTAGAATAATATCAGTATTCCTGCATATATAGTCCTTCGTACCTTCCAAGTACTCTTATTTACATTATCTTCTATAATCTTTACAATGATTCCGTATGGTGGGCATCATTATTTGCATTTTACAGACATGAAACTGAAGCTCAGAGAGGTCAAACAACACACCTAAGGTCATATACACAGCAAGATATAGAACCCAGGTCTGATGTAAATTCCCTGGGTTTTCCTTGTAAAGGTAAAGTAATAACACTGCCAGACAGGCTGAGACAAAGATGGTCACAAGACTACATAGGATTAGATGCCAAGAGATAAAGCAGCTAGTTCAGAAAATAAAGTCATTTTGGCCAGAGTAGTCAGAAAAGTTTTATGGAAAATATGAGACCTGAGCTGGGTGTTGAAGAATGCAGCATTTGGATAGGTGGTGAGGAGAGTGTGGGCACTGCAAGTGAGACTCTCTAGCCAAAGCAGTAGGGCAGAGTGGAAGAATAAAATCAGTAAAAAGGGCATCTGGAAGATAACAGTGACATCAGACTTAGAGAGGTCTATCTGGCCTTTTTTCTTTAGGTGATGCCCTAGTGACAGATTTACATGGGCTCTCCTGTAGTATAGAACGTTAGGAAACAGTATGCCTTGAAAACTTATCCCTTCCTTTCAGCAGCCCTCAGAATCAAAGCAAATGGAGCAGGAGCATGGAGTCACCAATCTGACCATATGTAACAGTGGAATTTTGAAACTGTCTGATTTTTCCCCTATTATCCTCTCACCAGATGTGGCCAAATTCTCACAATTAGGCTAAAGTGAATATTAATGAGTTATTTTATAAAGAAGTAAGGTTTGAGCCATTAAGGAAGCAAGCCTGATGACATTCAGAGACTACCCCAAGATTAACTACTGGTAGATCCATGAGCAGCAAAGATCATACTGATCTATATACATCAGGGACATAAGATTTCTACAATTAATGCCTAAAATAAAATTTAACATAAATTGCTAAAAGTAAGTCATTATCCTCAGCAGCATTACACAACTAAAAGAACACAACCGAAATCTGTTAAGAGGGCAAGGGAAGACCAGGGAATGCATTCATTTATCATGATTCAGACGGTTTTTACTGCAGTTATTTAAATATTTGGTTTTGTAAGTAAAAATTTAGTTTATTACCCCTTTCTTATCGCCAAGTAGCCTCACAGCCCCATCAGGTTACCAATAAAGGGGTAAACTTAGAAGCCACTCTGGTAGTGCAAAACTAAAGTGACCTGCTCAAGGTCATACAGATGATGGGAACTTATCCTGGTTCCAAGATTCCCACCGTGGGGCTCTTCTCCTTCCCGGCCAATGGGCGGCGAGTGTGGCTGGCGGAGGGGGCGTGGCCCACGGGTCGGCGCCACCGGTCGCGCGGGGGAAGGAGTGGAGGGAGCACAGCCCCGTGACTACAAGGCGCCGCGTGTGCTGCCGGGAAAACCCTGTTCTCGCCGGTGTCTCAGACCCGGATGTCTGCAGAGGCGGGGATATCCTCGCCGCCACCTCCCAGCTCTGCTCTCCCCACCACCTCTGCCGCGCCCTGCGTGCGTGGAAATACGTTACCTTTCCCAGAGCTCCGTTCATCCTTTGTTGCTGCGGCCGGGAACTGTTTAAGTTGAAGACCTGCCCAAGCTGCAGCGATCCCCCTGGCGTCTGAAAACACTAACGGAACGCCTCGACCGTGTCCATTAACGATATCCGACCGAGACTCAGTGCCCGCAGCACCTTGGTTCCGGTAGCTTCTGAGACTCAGTATCTAGAAAACTCTCCAAGACTCCGCCCTCACTACAGCTGAAGTGTCACCTTCACTGCAGCTCTTCCAGGCAGAATTAATTGCCACCTCTGTGTTGGCCCAATGCTTTGCACACGTTTCTGCTATGTCATCCACCATACTGTGTATTATCTGTTACTGTCTCTTTCACATATTTGATTGTAAGTTCCTCAAGGACTGGGATCCTGTTCAATTAATTCATTCCAGTGGCTAGCACAGGACATGGAGATCTGACTTCTAACCTTGATTTATAAGCTGCTTGGCCCTAAGTGAGCTTTTCTGACATTCAGTTGCCTCATGATAATTGATAATAACTACTTTCGTTTGAGTGACCATTATGTACAATGCATTATGCTCAGAGCATCAATTTATGCCTCAGAAGCCTCTTAGTGAAATATTATCACTTGATTTTATATATAAAGATATTCCAAGAGGTTAAGAGACTTGTCTGGGGCCAACCAACTGGAGCAGAGTTGAGTTTCAAATTCAGTATCCTTTATGCAAAGTGTTTTCCCTCTGATACATCCCTTCTCATATGAGATAATAAAGTCACAGCACAATCATTTACTTACTTTACACACATAAACCATTTGCTCAGCATGACTTTGTGCCAATCCTTTGACTGAATCTTGGGAATACAGAGATGAATATTACATGATCCCTGCCCTTAAGTGACTCATAGAGAATTTAATCAAAGTAAAAAGCTTCTGTGCAGCAAAGGGAACAATCAACATAGTGAAGAGACAACTTACAGAATGGGAGAAAACAGTCGCAAACCATACATCTGTTAAGGGGTTAATACCCAAAGAATATAAGGAATTCAACTGAATAGCAAGAAAACAATTCGATTTTAAAATGGGCAAAGGCATTTGCCACAATGTGAATGGACCTCTAGAATATTATGCTAAGTGAAATAAGTCAAAAAGAGAAAGACAAATACCATATGATTTCACTGATATGTAGAATCTAAAACCAAAACAGACTCTTAAATGCAGAGAACAAATTGGTGGTCCAGAGGGAACATGAGTGGGATTGGGCAAAATAGATGAAGGGGATTAAGAGGTACAAATTTAAGTTATAAAATAAGTTACAGAAATGAAAAGTACAGCATAGGGAACATAGTAATACTGTACTAACCTTGTGTGGTGACTGATGGTGGTTACGCATATCATAATGAGCACTGAGTAATGTATAGAAGTGTCAAATCAATATGTTGTACACCTGAAATTAATATAACATGGTATGTCAATTTAAGTCAATAATTAAAATAAAAATTAAGATTTTATTTATTCATGAGAGACACACACACACAGAGGCAGAGACACAGGCAGAGGGAGAAGCAGGCTCCATGCAGGAGTCCCAATGTGGTAGTTGATCACGGGACTCCAGGATCACACCCTGAGCCGAAGGCAGAGGCTCAACCGCTGAGCCACCCACGTGTCCCATAAGTCAATAATTTTTAAAATGGACAAAGGACCTGCACAGACATTTCCCAAAAGAATAAATAAAAATGGCCAACAGTGTATAAAAAGATGCTTAATATCACTAGTCATCAGGGAAGTGCAAAATAAAACCACAATGAGATATCACCTCACATCGATTAGAATGGTTATTATAAAAAAAAAAAAAAAGCTAAGTTTTGGCAATGATGTGGAAAAAAGGAAACCCCCACACACTGTTAGTGGGCGTATAAACTGGTATCACCACAATGGAAAACAGTATAAATAGTAAGTATATAATGGAATATTACACCAGCCTTTAAAAACAAGGAAATCCAATCATTTGTGACAACATAGATGACACTGGAGGACAGGGGCACCTGGGTGGCTCAATGGTTGAGTATCTGCATTTGGCTCAGGGCGTGATCCTGGGGTCCTGGGATGGAGTCCCGCATTGGGCTCTCCACAGGGAGCCTGGTTCTCCCTCTGTCTATGTCTCTGCCTCTCTCCCTCTCCATCTCTCATGAATAAATAAAATCTTAAAAAAAAAAAAGAAAAGAAAAAAGAAACTGGAGGACATGCTAAATGAAATGACAGGCACAGAAAAATAGATACTCCATAATCTCACTTATATGTGGAATTTATATATATATATATACATACATATACATATACAAAATCTCTCTTTGTGTGTGTATATATATATATACACACATTTTAGGAGAGAGAGTGCATGGGCATGAGTGGGGTGGGGCGAAGGGAGAGGGAAAGAGAGAATCTTTTTTTTTTTTAATTTTTATTTATTTATGATAGTCACAGAGAGAGAGAGAGGCGCAGAGACACAGGCAGAGGGAGAAGCAGGCTCCATGCACCGGGAGCCCGACGTGGGACTCGATCCCAGGTCTCCAGGATCGCGCCCTGGGCCAAAGGCAGGCGCCAAACCGCTGCGCCACCCAGGGATCCCGGAAAGAGAGAATCTTAAGCAGCCTCCACATGGGCCTCAATCTCACAACAACGAGATCATGACCTGAGCCAAAATCAGATGTTTAACCAACTGAGCCATGCAGACTCCCCACTTATACATGGAATTTAAAGTAGCTGGACTCATACACATGACTCTTGATCTCAGGGTCATGAGTTCGAACCCCACATTGGGTGTAGAGTTTCCTTTAACAAAAGGTTTTTAATGAAATAAAATAGTTGGACTCATAGAAGCAGAGCATAGATTGGTGATTACTAGGGGTTTGAGCAGGAGTTGGGGGCAGAATGGGGAAATATTGGTCAAAGGGTACAAAGTTCCCTTCATGCAGGATAAATTAAGCTTAGAGATCTAATGTACAGCATGATGACTACAGTTAATAATGTTGTATTGAATACTGAAAATATGCTAAGAGAGTAAATTTAGGTCTCTGATCACAAAAAAGATAACTAAAAAAAAGATAACTATATGAGGAAATTATATGTTAACTAGCTTAAACATGAGTAATCATTACACTGTGTATATGTGTATCAAATCATATTGTACACCATAAAAATATATAATTTTTTAAGTGGCTGATAGAAATCAGTAGGAAAGCCAAGTCATAAACAGACAATTATAAAGCAATGTTGAATTCTAATTACAGAGATATGCACATAAACTCTGTGTATAAAGGGAGTACATGGTCACATAAATTCAACATAAAGTGAAATAACAAATATGCAGTTATTTTTATTACTGCTATTTTTAAATATTTATTTATTTATTCATGAAAGACAGAGAGAGAGGCAGAGACATAGGCAGAGGGAGAAGCAGGCTCATGCAGCAAGCCTGATGTGGGACTCCTTCCCAGGACCGCAAGATCAAGCCCTGAGCCAAAGGCAGACGCTCAACTGCTGAGCCACCCAGACATCTTGATATTATTGCTATTATTATTGCTGCTACTGTATTGATGTTATTATTGTTATTCTTAGCAAGTAAGTGGTGTAAAGCCCAATAAATATGAATGGGGCTTCAGTGATAGGGGGTTTATTTTGTTGTCAGAAACCCTGTCAAGATGTTATCCTATTGGGGTGCCTGGGTAGCTCAGTCAGTTGAGCGTCGGACACTTGACTCATGTCATGGTCTTCGGATCATGGGATCGCCCCACACCAGGCTCCCCACAGTGGGGAGTCTGCTGGAGATTATTCCTCTCCCTCTGTCCCTCTCCCTGCTATGCTTGCTGTCTCTCTGTCTCTCTCTCTCTCTAATAAGTAAATAAGTAAATAAGTAAGTAAGTAAATAAATAAATAAATAAATAAATAAATAAACAATCTTTTTTACAAAGTCCCTAATCCTATTGTTTTATCAATTTTTTCTCTGTTGAATTTCCAAGGAGGTGCAAAGGACTATGTAGGTAGTCTATGTCCCCGAAAAGTAGCCCTTAACCCTTCTGGGGCAGAGTTGCTAACAGATCACCTAAAGAGACAAATTCACAGTTAAGTGATGTTCTGAGTATAATGCATTGTGCATAGTGGTCACTCAATAGAAGGTGGTTATTATCAATTATCATGAGGCAATCATATGTCAGAAAGGCTCATTTAGGGATCCCTGGGTGGCGCAGCGGTTTGGCGCCTGCCTTTGGCCCAGGGCGCGATCCTGGAGACCTGGGATCGAATCCCACGTAGGGCTCCTGGTGCATGGAGCCTGCTTCTCCCTCTGCCTGTGTCTCTGCCTCTCTCTCTCTCTCTCTCTGTGACTATCATAAATAAATAAAAAATTAAAAAAAAAAAAAGAAAGGCTCATTTAGAGTCAATCAGCTTTTACTTTTTAAGTTTACGTATTTCTTTGAGTATCTCTACACCCAACGTGGGGCTAAAACTCACAACCCTGAGATCAAGAGTTGTGTGCTCTACTAACTGAGCCAGTCAGGGGCCTGTCAATTGGCTTTTATATCAAGGTTAGAAGACAGAAAAAAAAAAAAAAAAAAAAAGGTTAGAAGACAGATCTCCATGTCCTGTGCTAGCCTGAAATAAATTAATCAGACAGGATCTTAATCCTTGAGGAACTCACAACCAAATATGTGAAAGAGATAGTAACAAATAATTAATACATAGTGTAATAGATGAAGTAGCAGAATTGTGTGCAAAGTACTGGGACAACACAGAGGTGGCAATTAATTCTGCCTGGACTAATAGAGGACAAGTCATACCTCCTCCACCATAGTGACTGGTTTTAGCTTGTATGGATATCTAAAAGCTGTTGAGATTTTAGAAGTGAATTTTTATTTTTTCTAAAAGATTTTATTTATTTATTTATTTAGTTAGTTAGTTAGTTAGTTGAAAAAAAGAGAGAGAGCACACCATGGAGGGGGCTCAGGAGCAGAGAGAGGGGGAGAAGAAGACCCCCTGCTGAGCAGGGAGCCCAAGGCAGGGCTTGATCCCATGACCCCATGATCATGACCTCCCCTGAAGGCAGACATTTAAGGGACTGCACCACCTAGGCACCCCAGAAGTGATTTTTAAATAGAAAAAAAAAATCTATCAAGTTCCTAGTTTGTGCTAGGTCAGGTCTTTTCAGATATATAGTTTCATTCAATCCTCCCAATAACTGTGTGAAGTTGAGAATCACTCACTCATTTCATAAATGAGGAACAGGGGCACAGAGAAGTTATTTAGTTAATGTAAGTCACATTGTCTGATTTCAGCGCACCTGAGTTCTTCCGTTGCAGGGGACTTCAGCTGTAGTTTTCTAAAAGGACAAATGGGCTAGGCCAGAGAGTTTCTTTGCTTCAGGTAAATGCAACCTGGTAAGATACAAACCCATCTTCGTGTTGTTTAAACACTCTGAAGAAAGAGAGAAAGCTGAGGGGCAGAGGGATGAGATGGAAGGAAAGGACAATTAATTCTGTTAGCAAAGCACGAGGATTCTCAAGACAGCTAGGATACTTTAAAAGGTCAGGAATCTAGGACCCAAAAGGAAGGTAAATCAGTATATATGGATGTGAAGACACCATAGCAATATCTGTTAATGTGTCAGAATGGATATTCTTGTTGCCAATGTCTGCCAATGATGTCATGTGTTATAAAGGAATATGAGCTTACGGAACTTCCCAGAAAGACACTTTCACACAAAGGTGGCAAGAAATCCTTGTATATCAATTATTCTGTAGTTTCTCTGGTTTACTTTGTCTCCTAAACCTCCCTTGGAGAAATTAAGATGGCACAATACAGGCCACCTTCCAGGTACCAAGGCTCCTGCTTTCTTGCTTTATCCTTCTATATGAGCTGCCCAACATTAAGGAGGTACCTGATTCACCTTTGTATCTCCAACATCCAGACCAGGGCCTGGCCCAGATGTAATATGCATCTGTTGAACCAAATTGAAAGTTTCCTATTCTTATTTCTCTTTTGTCTCCTACCTCAAGGATAGCAGTTTTGTCTGCATGTCCATTAGTGGCATAGTAGACACATAAGGATAGGAGAGTGTGTACAGAATATGGGCCCAGGTCCAACCCTGGTTCCACCATTTACTTATTGTGTGATTTGAAAAAGATAGACTAGTGAATCTGTGAGCACTTCATGGGCGGTTCTTTTGCTTTTGTTTGTTTTTAAAGATTTTATTTATTTATTCATGTGAGACACACACACACACAGAGGCAGAGACATAGGCAGAGGGAGAAGCAGGCTCATGCAGGGAGCCTGATGTGGCCCTCGATCCCGGAACTCCAGGATCACAGAAGGACTTCATGTTTGACTGAAATGTTATACAGAGGGGCGCCTGGGTGGCTCAGTCAGTTAAGAATCTGCCTTCAGCTCAGGTCACAATCCTGGAATCCTGGAATCGAACCCTGTGTCTGGCTCCCTGCTCAGTGGAGAGCCTGCTTCTCCCTCTCACTCTGCCTCCTCTCCCTGATCATACTCTTTTTTTTTTAATTTTTTATTTATTTATGATAGTCACACAGAGAGAGAGAGAGGCAGAGACACAGGCAGAGGGAGAAGCAGGCTCCATGCACCGGGAGCCCGACGTGGGATTCGATCCCAGTTCTCCAGGATCGCGCCCTGGGCCAAAGGCAGGCGCCAAACTGCTGCGCCACCCAGGGATCCCCTGATCATACTCTTAATCTCTCTCTGAGATAAATAAAATCTTTGAAAAAATGAAAAAAAATATATAGTGGGGAAAGAGACTAAAGAGGCAGGATAGAGTCAACATGTTAAATTCCAGGCCAAAGAGTTAGGGAGACTTTGACCAGTCAGGAACCAGTAAGAAGTAGAATAGTGGAGGGGAGAATGGAGCCAAGGAAACCGGCCAGAAGACCAGGGGAATAGTTTAAATGAGAAAGAGGAGGGCCCAAGTTAAGGGTTTGATAGAGATGAAGAAAAATCAAAATGAGAGATGTTAAGGAGGTATAATGGGCAGGATTTGGTTAGATGGTTAGGACTGATTAGATGTGCATAGTAAAGAACATTTTGAGTTAAAATCTGAGACGGGTCCCATAAATAGGTGGCAGATAAGCCAGTTTCCCATTCTCTCAGGCATGTAACCTGCTGCTGCCCCTCTCTTTATTTCCTGGAAGCCCCTTAGGCCATCATCCTAGAATGGGAAATAGATTGAGGCTCACCAAAACCCTCCTGACCTCCCCAGTGGAAGAAATAGAAGGAATAGGGTAGAACATTTGAGTGCCACCTGTAAAGGTTGCCTGAAGCCAATCCTTTGTGTTTACTTTCTGTATGGTTTTGCCTTCATGATGAGCGGATATTAGAAGAGAAGCAGCTAAGATAGTATGGCTAAGGAAGAGAGAACTAAATTGTAATTTGTGCTCACTTCACTTTAAAAATGGTTGACAAATCCCTTTCTCCCTCTCCAAAACATTTTTAATGCTGCCATGAGAGTAATACTTCTAAATATAAATATAACCATGTCACTTCCCTGCCCAAGAACATTTAATGCACTGACTATAGTAGTAGTGTCCAACAGAACTTTCTTTTTTTTTTTTTTTAGAATAGCCTTTTTTTTTTTAATTTTTATTTATTTATGATAGTCACAGAGAGAGAGAGAGAGAGGCAGAGACATAGGCAGAGGGAAAAGCAGGCTCCATGCACCGGGAGCCTGATGTGGGATTCGATCCCGGGTCTCCAGGATTGCGCCCTGGGTCAAAGGCAGGCGCCAAACCGCTGCGCCACCCAGGGATCCCCCAACAGAACTTTCGACAAATATGTAAATGTTCTATATCTGCTCTGTCCAATATGGTAGCTACTAACCACTTGTGGCTGTTGAACTTGAAATGTGACTAATGCAACCTAGGAACTGAATTTTTATTTGATTTTAATTTTTTAAAGTTTTTATTTATTCATGAGAGACACACACAGAGAGGCAGAGACACAGGCGGAGAGAGAGAAGCAGGCTCACTGCAGGACTCAGTACTTGATCCCATGACCCGAGTCAAAGACAGATGCTCATGCTCAACCACTGAGCCACCCAGGTGCCCTTTAAATTTAATTTGATTTTTTAATTTTATTATTCATGAGCGATTTTTTATTCATGAGACACAGAGAGAGAGGCAGAGACACAGGCAGAGTGAGAAGCAGGCTCCATGCAGGGAGCCCGACGTGGGACTCTGGGACTCTGGGACTCTGGGTGGGACTCGATCCTCGGTCTCCAGGATCACACCCTGAGCTTCAGGCGGCGCCAAACTGCTGCACCACCCGGGCTGCCCTAAATTTTATTTTAAATAGCCCTATGTATGGGGATCCCTGGGTGGAGCAGCGGTTTGGCGCCTGCCTTTGGCCCAGGGCGCGATCCTGGAGACCCGGGATCGAATCCCACGTCAGGCTCCCAGTGCATGGAGCCTGCTTCTCCCTCTGCCTGTGTCTCTGCCTCTCTCTCTCTCTCTCTCTCTCTGTATGACTATCATAAATAAATTTTTAAAAAAATTTAAAAAAAATAGCCCTATGTGGCTAGTGGCTCCCTATAGTATGGCCTATAGGATCAAGTACAAACTTGAAAAAGACATACTGAGGGGCTTCTGTCTGGCTCAGAGGAGCACACAATCTTGATCTCAGAGTCTTGGGCTTGAGTCCCACATTGGGTGTCAAGATTACTTAAAATAAATACGATTCAAAAAAAAAAAAAAAAGACTAACAATGAGAAAAGTCTTAAAAAACAAACAAAAAAAAAGAACACATCCTGAGACCTTTACTCTCTACTCCTACCTACCTGTCCAGCTTCATTTCCCGCTCTTTTCAACAGAGGTATTAGTCCCAGTCAAAATAAATTTCTATAATTCTTTAATCATAACATACTTTATCACACCTCCCTGCCTTAGTACCTCAGTTCTTTCTGCTGAAATGACCTTTCTTTACTCACTCACCTGGAAAACCCCGAACCCTCTTTCAAGACATAACTCAAATGTAACCTTTTTTTATTTAGCCTCTTGCATCCACTTCACAGAAATGGTGTGGTCCCTCCACTGTGTTTACATAGACCCCTTTTCACACCCTCAATACAGTGTATCATAACTTTTTGCTCAGTTGTATATCTTGCCACCCACTAGAATGTAAGCATTTTTAAAGGAGTAATTTTTTCTTTTTTCTTTTTAAATTAAAAGTAATGTTTACTTTTCAACAACTTACATGGACATTATGCAATTTTAGCAAAGTTACAATAGGTAAATTTTCTCACTTTATAGATTAAAAAAAAAAAAGGAAGAATATGGGAGGCTTGCCTAAGCTTAAACAACTTGTATAAAGCAAAACAAAACAAAAAAACAAACAAACAAAAAAAAAACACAGGGTAATTATAATATATTTCTAGCTCTGGATGTTCCTTCTGATGGTCAACACCAAAAGCAAATTAGAAGCTCTAAGATTCTCCTATTGCCAACTCTAAATCTCAAACCAACACTTGGTGAACTGGCATTTACACAGTACACGTGAATCTGGGCCACAGCAACTTTACTGAGAACTAACAATGAAGTCAGTCTTTTCCCAGATAAGAATGGAGGTTCAATGCACTGAAACACCAACTTCTTTAGCCTTGTAAAGTTCTCCTCCCCCTCTAGAAAGATGCTTCCCAATATTTATCTATTTCATCTTTTTTTAAGATTTAAAATTTTTTAATTTAAATGCAATTAATTAACATATAACATATCATTGGTTTCAGAGGTAGAAGTCAGTGATTCATCAGTCTTGTATAACACCTAGTGCTCATCACATCGAGTGCCCTCCTTAATGCCCATCACTCAGTTACCTCATCCCCCCACCCACCTCCCTTCCAGCAGCTCTCAGTTTGTTCTCTATGATTAAAAGTCTTTTGGGACACCTGGGTGGCTCAGCAGTTGAGTGTCTGCCTTAGGCTCAGGGCGCGTGATCCTGGAGCCCCGGGATTGAGTCCCACATGAGGCTTCCTGCATGGATCCTGCTTCTTCCTCTGCCTGTGTCTCTACCTCTCTCTCTCTCTCATGAATAAATACATAAAATTAAAAAAAAAAGAGTCTCTATGGTTTGTCTCCCTCTCTGATTTCATCATTTTATTTCTTCCTCTCTTTTAAGATTTTTTTAAAAGTAATCTCTCCACCCAATGTAGCTCAAACTCACAACCCTGACATCAAGAGTCACATGTTCTACTGAGCAAGGCAGACACACCAACTTCATCTTATACTTAGTCCTGAACAGTGTATTTTCAAAGGAATATTCTTTTTTTTATGATAGTCACACAGAGAGACAGAGAGAGGCAGAGACACAGGCAGAGGGAGAAGCAGGCTCCATGCACCGGGAGCCCGACGTGGGATTCGATCCCGGGTCTCCAGGATCGCGCCCTGGGCCAAAGTCAGGCGCTAAACCACTGCGCCACCCAAGGATCCCCTCAAAGGAATATTCTTCATTTTTCTTTGTATCCCAATAATTTGGCAGAGGTAATAGAACATAATAAGGCTACAGTAAATATTGAATGAAATAATAAATGAAAGAATATATAAAAGTTCTCAGAGTTTAGATTTCTCCAGGATCTTGCACCACCAAAAAAGCCTAGAAGAACTCTGCCTTTCTGGCTTTACTTTTACAAGTCAACCTTCTATAAAAGCTTTAAGAAAAAGAAAAGAAAGAAAGAAAGAAAGAAAGAAAGAAAGAAAGAAAGAAAGAAAGAAAGAAAAGAAAGAAAATTTTATCCAGTCTATAGCATAACCACATCAGAGAAAGCCTTAGGGAAGAAGGGAGAATAAAGGGAGGCCCTTTTGAAGAACATGTTTGATCTCAAATTAAACTTCCTTTAAAGTAATAATTCTATGGTACCTGTCATAAAAAGTTTCCCAAGGATGGCAAACAGTTCTAGTTTATGGCTGAAATAAAAATATATGCATTAAGCCATTTTCAATTGAGAACTATTTTAGCTTCAGTAGAACTTTTCTGCTTCTATTTTTTGGTACGGGTTTGATACAAAGAAAATCATACTTACAAGGAAAAAAAAAAAAAAGATAAAAGGCCAGAGGTGAAAGAGAGCTGGCTACCAAAGAAAAGCCAGAAAGGAATGATGCTGATTCCCCAGCCTATGCTTTACCAGGAATTCTCTGCTTGTGCAGGGTTGGACCCAGAGAGCAGGGATTACCTAACCCTGGAGAAAGAAAGGATGATGAAAGAGGCTGCAAGAGGGAAGCTCAAGTGGTTAGTGAGATCATAGCAGGCTGTAACAAGGGAGGTTACAAAGAACCACTTACCAGGGAGCTAGGTGTGCAACTCAGTCAACCTTTCCAGAAGCCCAGAACCCATGTTCTGGTTGGTCCGGCCCCAGCTCTAGCACAGGGATCCTGGGAAAGTACCTGTTGCACAAATCTCCTCTAGCACGTGGACACTGGGATACTTGAACACCTGGGAGGGTATCCTCCTCCCCCTTTTTAAATAGCTTGCACCATTACTTCACATTAGAAAAACTTTTTTTATGGTGTAGGAAGAATCCTTTGTGTGGCTGCTATTAAAGCCCAGATATCAAATGTACACTGAAAACAAAACAAACAAAACAAACTGAAAAAAAAAAAAAAAACCACCAGAATTTCACTCTAGCAGACTACTCAGAGCTTCTAGCATAATTCTCTTGCTTGACATCTTGGGATCAGGAGACAAGACACAGGTGCAGATTTTACAAGATCATAATGTGGAGGCAGATTTTGAAATAAATTCCTCAGAAGAGAATACTATCTCCTTGACCTACAGAGACAGGAATTTCTAACTTCCATCTCCAACTATCCTCTCTATGTCTTTTGTTTTTAGATTTTATTTATATATTTGAGAGAGAGAGTGAGAGAGCGAGCACGAGAGTGGGAAGGGGTAGTCAAGCAGACTTCCTGATGGGCATGGGGCTCCATTAGGACACCAGGATCATGACCTGACACTTAACCTACTGAGGGACCCAGGTGTCTCTCCTCTCTATGTCTTTATTTGAATGCCTTATCCTTTTTAGCTCCACTTTCACAGTCTTCTACTGGAACTGTTCTGGCCTTCTTCTTTGTAAGATTTTATTTATTTGAGAGAGAGAGAGAGAGAGAGAGAGAGAGAGCAAGCACTATCAGGAGCCAGAGATGGAGCTTGATCCCAGAACCCTGGGATCATGACCTGAGCCCAAGGCAGATGCTTAACTGACTAAGCCATCCAGGAGCCCCCTGTGCTGACCTTCTAATCTACAAACTTTCAGTCTCATTCCCATTCCAGTTCAAAACCAAATCAAACAAAACCTTCCATAGCTACTTATAGCCGTCTAATTTAACTCCTTATCTTGGCATTCATTGCTCTCATGATCTATTCCCAATTTACTGTTCTAACTTTCTATTACATACCCATGACTCCTCCTACACCAATAACTCTGTTCAACATATTTTCTTATACTGCAGGTTATACTAAATGTTCATATTTAAAATTACTTTCCTATGATGGCTATCATGAAAAGCAGAATTAGTTCTAGATAGATTCATATTCAGACTTTTGATGTATTTTGCCAAACTTTATTTCAGAGGCACCAAATCCTGTTTTTGTCACATCTTCATGAGCAGTGAATATTATATATTTGAAAACTTTCCAAATTTGGTAAGTAAAAATTGTATACAAAAAATCTTTGTGAATGGATAAAGAGAATTATAAATATATATATCTTTTATATATAATTATATATATAATATATAATCTTATATATATATAAAAGAAGGAAACCTACTATTTGTTTTTTTTAATTTTTATTTATTTATGATAGTCACACAGAGAGAGAGAGAGGCAGAGGGAGAAGCAGGCTGCATGCACCGGGAGCCCGATGTGGACTTTGATGCCGGGTCTCCAGGATCACGCCCTGGGTCAAAGGCAGGTGCTAAACCGCTGCACCACCCAGGGATCCCGGAAACCTACTATTTGTAATTATAGATGGACTCCTCAGTGAAATAAGTCAGAGAAAAACAAATACTGTATTATTTCACTTACACAGAGAATCTTAAAAAACAGAAATCCCTCAAAAAATCCTCATAAATACAGAGAATAGATTGGTAGTTGCCAGAGGCAGGGGTGGGTAGGGGGATGGACAAAATGGGTAAAGGTGATCAAAAGTACAAACTTCCAGTTACAAAATAAGTAAGTCCTGGGGATGTAATGTATAACTTGGTGACTAAAGTTAATAAATAATACTGTCTGCATATTTGAAAATTACTAGAAGAGTTTATCTTAAAAGTCTTCAGCATCAGGAAAAACATTTATAATATGTATGGTGATGGATGTAAACTGAACTTATTGTGGTGATCATTTCACAATATAGACATACATTACATCATTATGTTATATACCTGAAACTAATATTACGTTATATATCAATTATATGTCAATAAAAATAAATCTCTGCAAATTGGTACTTCATAAATTCTCTTTTCTTTTTTTGGTTTTTAGCATGGTGGAACCTTTCCCCCATGCTTTGTCATCCAATTTTATTTCCTTTGTGAATTGCCCATTCATGTCTGTTACCTATTTATCCTTTGGCGTCTTAATATGTTTATTCTTGCAGTCTCAGTCTTTTATACACATTCTTATATTTTAGGAAGCAGCTTATGTTCACGGAAAGAGCACCATACTAGAGATCATGAAAAACTACCATTATGTGACATGGAACAAGTCATCTCTATTTTATACACCTCAAATCTGTACCCAAATCTATGTACCCAAATCTATAAAATGAGGATGATGCAATAGAAGCTACAAGATCAGGGCACCTGGGTTGCTTAGTGGTTGAGTGTCTGCCTTTGGCTCAGGTCCTGATCCCAGGGTCCTGGGATCCAGTACCACATCAGGCTCCTGCATGGAGCCTGCTTCTCCCTCTGCCTGTGTCTCTGTCTCTGTCTCTCTCTCTCTCTCTCTCTCTCGCTCTGAGTCTCTCATGAATACATAAATTAAAAATCTTTTTTAAGAAAAGGAAAAGTTCAAGTGAATGGGGTATCCTCTAAAACTCCTGCTCTCTGCTTTATCTATAAGAGCTTCTTTTTTATTTGTTGTCATATATGTGTGTGTATATATATTCAAAATATAAATATATAATTATATAATATAATAAATATATAATTATATATAATAAATATATAAATTACATATATGTATACAAATCCTTAAAGCCCTTCCATCTCTAATGGCCATGGATTCCTTTATTCTGCCATAGAGAGATGAGTAACCAGTTAAAGAACAATTCTGTTGGTGTTATTTCCGTTTTATAGATGAAGAAAGTGAGGTTCAATCCAAGTGAATAAATTACTCAAATCTGGCTAAGAGGGCTTTCCAACCCTGCATACTTTTACCTTTGGTGAAAGTTTGGATTTGTTTCTTCAGAATTCTTACCATTCCAAGATACAATGATGCTGAGTTTCTCAAGACTGTAGTTCTCTAGCACCATATGACTGTCAAGTCTCTGAAGCCTCTAAAATCTAATTTTTGTGGAACAATTTACAAAGGGAGGATGAAGCTGTGGAATAGCCAGCTCTTAGCTATTTCCCCCTACCTGCCCCACCTCCAACTGGCTCTTCAAGTTGCGAATGTTTATATGACAGTGGGGGAAATATGAAAATTTTAGCTCATTGATTCGTGGAATCGTTTATGCTATGCATATAATTAAAATGACAAAGAAAAATACTTAGTATGTAACAAATAACAGATAATTGTGCAGGATCGTCCCGATCGTGTTAAAATAGATACACAGTGAAAAAAAAGAAAAAAGAAAAAAAAAAAAGGAAGAATGACAAACAGTAATCTTGATTGATTCTGGTTGGTGGGATGAGTCATTTTTTTTTTTAAATTGTATCCCAACCTTTTAAATTATGCATGTATTTTTATAACCAGGAAAAAAAAGTCTTAATTTCAAATATGTGGGGCCACACCTGGAGCCGTCAATTTGTTTTAGAATTGGGATGCAGAGATGAGTCATCTTAAAAGGACAGAGAGGGACAGCTGGGCTTTGGCTAGGATTGGCTTTGAAGGGGAGGGGCGAGTACAGGATAAGATGGGGACTGATCAACGGAGCTGGAGTTCAAACCGGAAGCGCTGACGGTGGCACTCTACCGGGCAAAATCCAGCCGCACAGACTGAGGATAACGTGGCAGCCGCTACCCGCCCTCAACGAAGCCAGTCAGACCCAGGCCGCCCCCACCGCCCTCCAGCCTACGCCCTGGCTAGTTCCCGCCCCTCGCCTCTCCCCATTGGTCCGCGGATGGTCCGTGGCTTCCGGGCCCGCCCCTCTGGGAGCCTGCAAGAGGCGGGACGCTCCCTCCCCCACTTCCACAGGGGCAGCCATGCTGAGAGTGGCGGGTCGGAGGAGGGTGGGGCCGTTGGCTCTCCACCACCGCCATGGTCGCTCAGTGTTTCTCCGCCCGTGCACTGTGGGGACCCAACGGAAAGAGTGATTTACCACTTGGGATCTGGGCGTTTGTACGAAGTGCCGGTGTTTCCTTCACTGTCTCCAATCCCTGGAGGCCGGTGGGTTTAGTTTTCTAGATGATGTCATCAGAAAACCTTTCCAAGGTCCTAATGCCCGTGGTTAGGATTTCAGAGCCACTGAAAAATCACAGATCTTTGGAGACAGGATGACTGTATAATTTACTCTCCAAACTAAATAGCTTTGAGACCCTAAGAGGACAGTATTAATAACTACGATTGGCACAACAGTCCTAATTGTGGGCTGTTCTGTAACTTTAATAGCCTCAGTACTTAGAGATCACCTGGTCACAGGCCCAGCTTTTTAAAATTGTGATAAAAGGTATATAATGTAAATTTTCCATTTGAATCATTTTTTAATTTTTTTTTTATTATTATTCATGAGAGACACAGAGACCTAGGCAGAGGGAGAAGCAAGCTCTCCACGGGAGCCTGATGGGGGACTCCATTCCAGGACCCCAGGATCATGACCTGAGCCAAAGGCAGTTGCTCAACCACTGAGCCATCCAGGTGCCCCCATTTTAACCATTTTTAAGTGTGTGATTCAGTGGCATTAATTTCATTCACAGTAGTGTGCAACCTTCACCATTTTCTTTTTTAAAGATTTTATTTATTCATGAGAGATACACAGAGGCAGAGACACAGGCAGAGGGAGAAGCAGGCTCCCAACATGGAGCAGCATGTGGGTCTTCTGGGACTGGGATCACACCCTGAGCGGAAGGCACTCAACTACTGAGCCACCCAGGCGTCCCACTTCCACCATTATCTATTTTCAAAGTTTTTCATCACCCTAAATGAAATCTACCCATTGAGAGGTAACTCCCCATTACTCCCTCCTATTAGCCTCTGATTACTCTCTCTTCTGTTCATGTTTCTTTAAATTCTCCTATTCTTGATATTTCACATGTCCTAAGTGGAATTATGCACTTTTGTCCTTTTGTGTTTGGCTTCTTTTAGCATGATGTTTTCAAGGTTCACGTTGTAGGTTATATCAGTACTCCATTCTGTTTTATGGTTGAATAATACTACACTGTATGGATATAACACATTTGTTCATTCATTCATTGATGCACATCTGGTTTTTATTTTTTTAAGATTTTATTTATTCATGAGAGACCCAGAAAGAGAGAGAGAGATCGGCAGAGACACAGGCAGAGGGAGAAGGAGGTTCCATGCTGGGAGCCCTACGTGGGACTGGATCCCCGGTCTACAGGATCATGCCCTGGGCTGAAGGCGGCGCTAAACCGCGGAGCCAGCCAGGCTGCCCCACACCTGAGTTATTTCTTCTTTTTGACTACTATGATTGCAACTATAGATACTTTCATTCAGGTATTCTACTCTGTGCTTTCAGTTCTTTTGAGTATATACTTAGGAACTGAATTGCTGGGTTATATGGTAATTCTGTGTTTTAACCTTTTGATGACCTACTGTGCTATTCTCCAAGGTACCTGGACCGTTTTATATTACTACCAGCAATGTATGAGGGTTCCAATTTCTCCACATCTTCACCAACACTTGTTACTTTCCGATTTTTGTCTTTAGTTTGTTTTTGTTGTTGTTGTTGTTTTATATTTTATTTATTTGAGAGACAGAGAACACAAGCAGGGGGTGAGGTGAGGGAGGGAGAGGGAGAAACGGACTCCCCACTGAGCAGGGAGGCTGATGTGAGGCTTGATCCCAGTACCTTGAGATCACCACAGGAGTCAAAGGCAGACGCTCAAGGGACTGAACCATGGAGGCGCCTCTGTCTTTAGTTTTTATGGAGATTCTAGTAGCTGTAAAATGTTATGTCATTGTAGTTTGGGTTTGCATTTACCTTATGACTGATGATGCTGACCACCTTTTCTTGTATCATTTTTATATCTTTTCTGGAGAAATTTTCATTCAAGTCATTTGTGCATTTTTAAACTGTTGAGTTATAGGACTATTTTACTCTTTAAAAATTTTTTAAATGTATTTATTATTATTGAAGTGTATATAAGACTTCTTTATATATTCTTTAAACTCTTATCAGTTATATGGTTAGCAAATATTTTCTCTCATTTTGTAGGTTGTCTTTTCACTCATTTGATACTGTCCTCTGATGCACAAATTTTTAGTTTTAGTCAAGTCCAATTTATCTATTTTTTCTTTTGTTGTCTGTGCTTTTGGTGTCATATTTAAGAAACTATTGCCAAATGGAAGGTCATATGCCCCATCTCATTTTACCGATGGAAAAATTGAAGTGAACAGTGGGAAAAGCCTGAGCACTCAAGGTCACTGGAAGTTAATAACCACTGGGACTTAAATCTGACTACTATACACAACCAGTGATAAAAGAAAACACACACTTAAAAAAATCATTGAGTGGAGTTTTACCTTCAATAATAAAACAATATAATAGATTAGAATCTTTGTTTTTTTAGATTAGAATCTTTAAAACAACTTTGCTCCTAAACAGAAAAGGCTGTGTATATAGTTCAAATTATTATGATAGTAGACAATTCTGATTGGATAATTTGAGGGTCAGTATTAAACAAACAAACTAATGAAAGTTGATAAAGAAAGAAACCAACAGGATCCTGGCTTACTTCAGGACGTAACATCTATAGAATGGCACTTTAATTAATAGCCTGGAAACTAAGATTTAGAAACCTAAATCTTTCCTGCTTGAGTTATCTGAGGGGCTTCCTATTGAAGCCAATAGTTAAAATGTCAATTTCATTTCAATTTTTCCACCACTGTATATCAATAGAAATTCCCTTCTCAAAGTTGTTTTTTTGATAGTATTAGGCACACATGTCTGAAGTTTAAGATCCTCTTATTCAACAAATATATATAGAGACCATTAAGTCTTTTAGAGTCTTTATTCGTATATTATCCACTGATTTGTGGATTTAAATACTGGGAATTTCTCTTTCTCTGATATTTACATGGTATACTCTGTTAAGACTTAAACAAGACCAGTCCTTCTATCATGTATCCAAGTCAGGATGAATGTGGTGTGTATGTAATGCCAATCCTTCCTCATCACATTCATTTCTGGACATTTAAAAAAAATATTTACTTAAGTAATCTCTATACCCAACATAGGACTCAAACTCATGACCCTGAGATCAAGAGTTGCATGCTTTTTGGACTGAGCCAGCCAGGCACCCCCATTTCCAGATGTTTTAAAATAGCATCATTTTTTCCCCTTCAAGAATATAAGGTTTGGGAGAGAGAGCAATTAATTAGAAACCACAAGGTAGGAAAGAGGAATTCTCAGACTTTTTCATAATTGAAGTAAGTGGTAATGGTGTTGGGGGTCATTGACATATTCTGTGCTTTTTTTTTTTAAGATTTTATTTATTTATTTATTTATTTATTTATTTATTTATTTATTTATTTATTCATGAGAGACACACAGAAAGAGAGAGAGGCAGAGACACAGGCAGAGGGAGAAGCAGGCTCTGTGCAGGAAGCCCAATGTGGGACCTGACCCCAGGACCCTGGGATCATGCTTTGACCCAAAGGCAGATGCTCAACCGCAGAGCCACCCAGGCATCCCTGTGTTGTGCTTTTAAAAAGAATGTGGAAGCTTTCACTCTTGGAAATTTAAAAAACATTTCTGTCCAAAACAGAAGCTATATTCACTCATCATTTAATTTTGTAAGTGAAGAAATTTTCAATAACATCTTCCGTTTTAAAATCTTTCCACCAACCTTCCCACTCCTTGAGCCAATCTTCTATCAGAATCACTTTTTAAAAAATATATTATTTATTTGACAGAGAGAGAGCAAGGCAGCTCTTTGACAAGCAAGGGCAGTGGAGGCAGAGGAGAAGGAAGAAGCAGACCCCCTGTAGAGCAGGGAGCCCAATGCGGGGCTCCATACCAGGTACCTGCAAAATCAGCTTTAAAAATAAATAAGCCTGAAAGAAAAGTGGGTATAAATATGATTTTTGTACCTGCAGAGCATATTTCTTCTCAGGAGCATAAAAAGGTATAAAAATTATCTCCTTTGCTCCTTCCCAAAATTTCTGCAGAAATTATAGTATTTTTACTTCATCCTCCCTATAAAATGAGACCGTTATAGTATAGCATGTTTTCTAGTTCAATCTCTCTGATGAGCATGTGAGATCCCTCGGTTTTCAGACTAGAGCAGTTTCACTCCTAAGAAAAGTCCTTAGCCAGTCTGTGGGGCTACAAGATCTGATTTCATACCAAAGGTTTATTAGAAACAAGATAACAGGTCCCAATGGAGTCACTTATGCTAAGCCTCATGCCACCAAATTAAGACTTAACTTACAGCATTGGCTCCCTGAGAAATGGAATCTTACACCAGTCAATCAGACATTGCCTAATCAGCAATAGTTCAGTAATTTATCTGATACCTTGCCATCCCCTAAAGGAAAGTGATCTTACCATAACCAATCCTCTTTTTTTTTTTTGTCTAGTATAACTTCCTTGTTCCCACTCCTATAAAAGTCTTGCATTTTGTACAGCTCCTCAGAGCTACTCTCTGTCTGCTAAATTGGATGCTGCCTGATTCATTAATCACTGAATAAAGCCAATAAGATCTATAAAATTTATTCCATGGAATTTTGTTCTTTAACAAGTTACTCATATTTAGGGTTGCCAGAATTAGCAAATAAAAAATAAGGATGCCCAGTTAAACTTGAATATAAAATTTTAAGCGAAACGTAATTTGGCATACTAAATATTTTTAAAAGGATTTTACTTATTTATTTATTTATTTATTTATTCACTTATTTGAGAGAGAGAGCTCTCATGTGTGCAAGTGAGCAAGAGCAAAGGGAGAGAGGGAGTGAGAGAGGGAGAAGGATGAGCAGACCTGCACTGAGTGTGGAGCCCAACACAGGGCTCCACTCAGGGCTCAATCCCATGACCCTGAGATCATGACCTGAGCCAAAATCAAGAGTTGGTCACCCCAATGCCTGAGCCACCCCTGGCATCTTATATATTTATCTGGCAACCCAATCCATAATACAATATTTTACACTTATTATTTCAATATCTTTTAAGTTTTCTTTAAATATTTTTTAAAAGATTTTATTTATGAGAGACACAGAAAGAGAGGCAGACACACAGGCAGAGGGAGAAGCAGGCTCCATGCATGGAGCCCAATGTGGGACTCCATCCCGGGTCTCCAGGATCATGCCCCGGGCTGAAGGCGGCGCTAAACTGCTGAGCCACCCAGGCTGCCCTCAATATCCTTTTTTAAAAATATTTACTTATTTATTTGAGAGAAAGAGAAAGAGAGCACAGCAGGGGGAAAGGGCAGAGGGAGAAGGAGAAGCAGTCCCCCCACTGAATAGGGAGCCTGACTCAGGGCTTGAACTCAGGACCGTGGGAACATGACCTGAGCCAACAGACTGAGCTACCTAGGTGCCTATATTATTTCAATGCCTTTAGTGAATACCGCTATAGTAAAACACTGGGCTAGTAGTCTTCATAGGTCAAATGAAGGTAAAATTTGTGTTCTCAAAAATTTGTTATTATTGGAAGACACAAGGCAGGACATGGAAATTATATGTAAGCAAACAAAAACTATAATTATATATAAGCAAATACTTCTACAAAGTGCAGTAAACCCATGTGTAGTTTATTTATTTGAATTTTAAATATTGATCCTTTATAGTATTTGTAAGAATGAGAGAGTTCTCTCTTTGTAGTAAAGTTCTGTCTTGGAATCAGCATAGCTTTTGCCTATTCCTTGCTACCAAAGCATAAATATCTGGTATTGAACAGGACTGTCTAATATTTTAACTTTCTAAATAGTAAAATGAAAAATTAGGGAACTAGCCACTTAAATACCCTTTTTAAACTAAAATTTCAAATGTGCTTAACTTTGTTATTGATATTTAATCAATAGTAGTTTGTTATACTTGAGCTTTAGTTTTGCCATCTGGTAGGAATTTAATGTAATTTATTGTCCCTAAACAAATACTTAAGAAGATGGTGCTTAAAGAAAACTTGTTGGGCGCCTGGGTGGCTCAATGGTTGAGCATCTGCCTTTGGCTCTGGTCATGATCTTAGAGTCCTGGGATCGAGTTCCACATCAGGCTCACCTCAGGGGACCTACTTCTCCCTTGGTCTATGTCTCTGCCTTTCTCTCTGTGTCTCTCATAGATAAACAAACAAATAAATAAATAAAATCGAAAGAAAGAAAGAAAGAAAGAAAGAAAAAGAAAGGAAGGAAGAAAGAAAAGAAAAAAAGAAAAGAAAAGAAAAGAGAGAAAAGAAAGAAGCCTTGTTAAAAAATCTAAGGTGAGGGCCATCTGGCTGGCTCAGTCAGTGGAGCATGTGACTTGACCTCAGGGTTGTGAGTTTGCATCTCATGTTGGGTGTAGAGATTACCCTAAAATATTTAAAAAGAAAGAATGAAAACTTGTAACTCCTTTGCAACTGATGAATTGTTTTGCAATCTGAGTAATTTCATTCTCTATGAGTTTATAAGGAAAATGGGTTAGTAGTTCAGATACTAATGTTAAGTTTTCCATAAAATATTATAAAATGGATGGTATTCTATTTTTTTTGGATGGTATTCTAACGAGGAGAGTGATATCTCTAAAATTCTTTTCATTATTTTTTCATATCTCTCCCTTCAAATGATAATATCTATTTTTTTCTCTGCATAGGCAATATGCAAAATGTTCTACAGGCACTAGTTAATTCTTATGGAGAAACCAAGGCTAGAGAGATTAGAGAGATGTGACTCAATATTTTTGGAGGGTAGCTGGTGACCTTGTAAACACTGACTACAGAAAGCACAACAAACTTTTCTTTCTTAGATGAACAGTTTTCTTTAAAGTTTAAAGAAAAAAATGTTTTTTATTCATGAGAGACAGAGATATAGGCAGAGGGAGAAGCAGGCTCTCTGCAGGGAGTTCTATGTGGGACTTGATCCCAGGACCCTGGGATCACAACCTGAACCAAGGTAGTCACTCAAATACTGAGCCACCCAGACGTCCCTAGATGAACGATTTTCAAGCACTCAATTATGAAAGGAGAGATTTGGGCTAAATATTTGGAAAAACTTCCTAATTTTGAGGAACTGGAATGATGAGAGTTGAAAGATTTTCTTCACTATATATATACTGAAGAATCAGTTGATATTTATATGCCTAGAAGCTGATAGAGATGAAAAAGCCCTACAGATATTCTCTTGGTGGACAGCCTGGGTGGCTCAGCGGTTTAGCACCTGCCTTCAGCCCAGGGTGTGATCTTAGAAACCCGGGAACAAGTCCCACATTGAGCTCCCTGCATGGAGCCTGCTTCTCCCTCTGCCTCTCTCTCTCTCTCTCTCTCTCTGTCTGTCTCTCATGAATAAATAAATGAAATATTTTTTTAAAAAAGATATTCTCTTGACCCAGCAATTCTGGGAAAAGGAGTTTACCTAGAGGCCAAAGAGAAAAATTTTATCCGCTTTTTGTTGCTTTCTTTACAGCTTTACCCCCACCTCCACTTACAGTGGAAACTTGTGCTAAGCAATCTGCTTCAGTCTGCTTCAATGCCTACTTCTAAAACAAATAGTAATAATTATTTACCTCTAGGTATTTGGATTCTTACTTCCAATGGCACATGTCTAAAACTAAACTCACTGTCTTCTTCTTTTTCTTGACCTTGTATGCCTCTTTAGTTGCAACCTTTTCATCCTTTCCTTTTTTTTTTTAATATTTTATTTATTTATTCATGGGAGACACACACACACAGAGGCAGAGACATAGGCAGAGGGAGAAGCAGGCTCCATGCAGGAAGCCCGATGCGGGACTCAATCCTAGGACCCCGAGACCATGCCCAAAGACAGACACTCAACCGCTGAGCCACCCCAGGCATCCCATCCTTTCTTTTCTTAAAAAACTTGAGTTTTCATTTCTTGCTTCTATTACTGAATCTCTCATTTCCTCCTAAATCCAAATCTGGCTTTTGTCTTCCTCACTCCATTGAAACTTCTCTGACTCAGGCCACTGCTGACCCTTAAACAAACAAACAAACAAACAAACAAAAACTTTTATACTAAGATATGATTTATATATGATAAAATCACTCATGTTAAGTATATAGTAGTAATTCAATGATTTTTAGTAAATTTACAAAGTTGTACAATCATCCCCACAACCCAATTTTAGAACATTTCTCTCAACCTGAAAAGATCTGTATGCCCATTTGCAGCCACTTACCTTTTGAGAACAGATTCAAAGAATGATTTTCAATCTACAACATATATTTTTGCTCTGATGCATTTGGTACTTGCTGATCACACCTTTCCTTTTGATCACCTTTCTCTTCCTTTCTTTCTGATCACCACTGTCTCCTGGTTTTCCTCTTAACTTTTCTGGTATTTCTTCACAGATTACTTTCTCTAACTTTATTTTATTTTATTTTACTTTCTCTAACTTTAAATATTGCTGTTCCATAGAGTTTTTGTCCTGATCTCTCAGCCTACACTCTACTTCGGTGATCACATCCATCTTCATAACTACAGTTACCACCTGTAAGATGACAATTCCCAAAATCTGTTTCTAGCTCAGACTTGGGTTCTGACCCAGTATAGTATAGTAGTAAAAGACCTACTGTTAGGGAACAGTAGGTCTTCTCTTGGGCTCTGGTTATAATAAAATAGAAATAGAAAACTAAGGGCACCTAGGTGGTGCAGTCAGTTAAGTACCCAACTCTTGGTCTCAGCTCACGTTGTGATCTCAGGGTCATGAAATAGAGCCCCAGGTTGATTTCCATGCTCAGCTTGGAGTCTCCTTGAGTTTCTCTCTCTCTCTCCCCCTGCTCTCTCTCTAAAATAAATGAGTAAATCTTTGAAGAAAACCCATTAAAATAGGACATAAATCTTGTTCTTCTTAGAGGAGGAAATTATGATTCGCCCATATCTAAATAAGTTTCAAAGTAGTGGATGAAATATGAAATATATACATGATTTCTGAAGTCTGTAAACCATAATATACTCTTCTTAACAGATCCTGAACGTTAAAGTTTTAATGTACCTGCATCTCTACTTTTTTTTCTTCTTTCTTTCTTTCTTTCTTTCTTTCTTTCTTTCTTTCTTTCTTTCTTTCTTTCTTTCTTTCTTTCTTTCTGATAGTCACACAGAGAGAGAGAGAGAGAGGCAGAGACACAGGCAGAGGGAGAAGCAGGCTCCATGCAGCGGCAGCCCGATGTGGGATTCTATCCCGGGTCTCCAGGATCGCGCCCGGGGTCAAAGGCAGGCGCTAAACCGCTGCGCCACCCAGGGATCCCTACTTTTTTTTTCTAATTTTATTTTTTTAACATAGCTGTCTCACCAGGAGATTGATGTAAACCAAAGAGTAGGGACCAAATCTTTTTCAGTTTTGTCTTTCCATTAGGAAAGCACAGTGCTTTGTACCTAGTAGGCAAAAGTATTTGTAGAATGAATAAATGAACAAATGAATGCATCAGGCAGAGAATACTTGAAACTGAACTGACGTGTTAATGTAGTGAACATTGGTGGTGGGCTGCCAAATGTTATTTTCTATCTTTTCCTCCTTATAACAAAATTACAGTTTTATTACAATAATCCATCTCCCTCTGCAAAGCCATATGCTTTTGTATTTGTCAAAGTAATCCCATTTCTCTTGCCAGTGACAAATTTAGGATAGGTATATGAAGAAATTCTGGCCACTGATTTGTAATAGGGAATCTGCTGGGGGGATTCTGGGGAAAGTTTTTCACTTATAAATAGAAATACATAGAGCCATTTTCTCTCTTTGGACTTTATAGTGTCTAGATGTGTCAGCCTGAACTATGACAGCCATCCTGTCATCATTGGGGAACTAGTATCTATAGAAAAAGTCAATATGCTGAGGAAAGTAGAACAAAGGCAGAAGAACCTGGTCCTCGCAGACATTGTTAGGTGGAAATTAAAGCAACTTTGAAATTGCCATAGCTTGGAACCTCTTAATGTGATTTGCCCTATTGCTTAAGCTATTTAGAGTCGACTTTTCTGTTTCTTTCAGCTGAAGGATTCCTAATGGATAATGTTAGTAAATGAATAACATGGCACAATCTGTCTTTTCTCTCTCTCTCTCTCTCTTTCTCATTTGACTACAGTGGAATGTGGATAAAGGGCACATGTCAGCCCTGTTGTCTGTATTGGAATACAGCTGCAATGTAGAGCTCCTCCTCCTCCTTGTATAGCTTGCAAGCCTCTTCTGGAAAGACTATTTGTACACTAAGCTTGATAGTCTCAGATATATGGCAAATATATATATATATATATTTGAATTAATTTTTGTATATGGAAGTAGGTAGGGGTCCAGATCATTCTTTATCATGTGGATATACCATTGTTCAAGCACCAATTATTGAAAAGACCATACTCTTTTCCTATAAATTGCCTTGGTATCATGTTGAAAATCAATTGACCAGAAATGTGTGAGTTTATTTCTGGATTCTCAGTTTCATTCCACTGATTTCTATGTATATCCTCATGCTAATACTGCAGTCTTCATGGTCTTGGCTATTCTGGATCCTTTGAATTTCCATGTGAATTGCAGGATTAGCTTGTCTATTTCTTAAAAAAAAAAAAAAAACTGATATTTTTACTAGGGAATGCATTGAATCTGTAGATCAATTTGGAGAGTATTTATAATAATTATATAGTAATATTAAACAATAGAAATAAAAGGCACACAGATTGGAAAGGAAAAAATACCTCTCTTTGCAGATGACATGATCGTGCATATATAGAATCCCAAGGCTTCACACATACACACACACACACACACACACACACAATTAGAACTAATAATAAATTAGTTCATAAGGTTACAGAATACAGAGGCACCTGGGTGGCTTTATTTCTTTTCCTTCCTAATTGGTCTGAATAGAACCTCAAATACAAAGTTGAATACAAGTGGTAAGAGTGGACATCCTTGTTCCTGATCTTATTCTGTCTTCCAGTATGTATGATGTTAGCTTTGTCAGGTTGAGGAAGTTCCTTCCTATTACTAGTTTGCTGAGTATTTTTCTCACAAGTGTTGGATTTTGTCAGATGTTTTTCTGTGTCTGTTGAAATGATCGTACATTTTTGTGTTTTGTTCTGTTCATATGATCTATTATACTCATTGATTTTCACATGTTGACACAACACACCTTACATCCATAGGATGTGCATAATCCTTTTTACATGTTTCTGGATTAGGTATGTTAGTATATTCTTGAGGCATTTTTTTTTGTCTAAATGCGGAATATTGGTTTATAGATTCCTTTTTTTTCTTTTGATGTCTTTGCATAGTTTCAGTATCAGATTAATACTGGCCTCGTAAAATGAGTTGGGAAATGTTACCTCATCTTCTACTTTTTGTAAGAATTTTTAAGATTAGTATTAATTCAAATTTAAATCGTTTGATAGAACTCATCAGTGCAGCCATCCAGTTCCTGGAAAGTTTTTTGATTACCATTTCTTTCTTTTAACCTGTTACAGATGTATTCAGATTTCTTCTGAGGTCAGTTTTGATAGTTGGGTTTTTGTTTGTTTCGGTTTTTTTTATTTGATCATCTCGTCTGAGTTATCTAATGTGTAGTCATATAGTTGTTCATAGTATTCCTGCATAATCAGTTTGATTTCTGTATTATTGGTATTAATGTCTCCTGTTTCACCCTTTTTAAAAAAGATTTTATTTATTTATTTGAGATGAGGAGCACAAGGAGGGAGAGGGGCTGAGGGAGAAGAAGAGGCAGACTCCCCACAGAGCAGGGAGACCAATATGGGGAGGCTCCATCCCAGGACCTGAGCTGAAAGCAGATGCTTAACTGAGCCACTCAGGCACCCCATACCCTGATTTAAATAACTTGAGTCTTTGCTCTCTTGCTGTCTCTTTTTTGACCAATCTAGCTGAAGATTTGTAAATTTTGTTAATTTTTGGAAGTTAACTTTTGGTTTACATTAATTTTCTCTATGGTTTTTCTATTCTTTATTTCATGTTTCTGCTCTCAGTTATATCCTTTCTTCTGCTTCTTTTTAGGAAGGGGGGGCAAAGGGAGACAAAGAGAAAGACTGTTTTGTTTTGTTTTTTTACTTTTTAAATTTTTTAAAATTTAAATTCAATTTGCCAACATATAGTATAACACCCAGCGCTTATCCCATCTAGTGCCCTCCTCAGTGCCTGTCACCCAGTTACCCCCACTCACCTCTCCTTCTGCTACCCTTTGTTTCCCAGAGTTAGGAATCTCTCATGGTTTGTCTCCCTGAGAGATAATCTTTTATTTATTCATCAGAGAGAGAGAGAGAGGCAGAGACATAGGCAGAGGGAGAGGGAGAAGCAGGCACCCTGTGGGAAGCCCGATGTGGGACTTGATCCCCGTACCCTGGATCACGCCCTGAGCTAAAGGCAGATGCTCAACCGCTGAGCCACCCAGGTGTCCCCAAAAGAGAGAATCTTAAGTAGGCTCCACACCCAGCATGGAGTCCACCTGAGGCGGCTCAGTCTCACAATCCTGAGATCATGACCTGAGCTGAAATTGAGCATCATATGCTTACGGGACTGAGCCACCTAGGCACACCTGTTCTTTCAATTTCTTAAGGTGGAGGTTAGTGATTTGTGGTCCTCCTTTTTAATGTAGTCATTTATAGTTATGTTTTTCTTTAAGTACTACTTTTGCTGGATACCAAAAGATTTGCTGTGTTGTTCTTTAATTCATTTCAAAGTATTTTCTGATTTCCCTTAGACTTTCTTCTTTGACCTATTGATTACTTATGTATTAAGTAATTATGTTTAATTTCCATGTATGTGTGAATTTCCCAAATTTATTCCTGTTATTGATTTTTAAAAGTTTTTTTTTTAAGTTAATTTATTTACTTAAGCAATCTCTACAGCCACTGTAGGGCTCAAACTCATGACTGAGAGATCAAGAACCATATGCTCTTTGGACTGAGTCAGCCATTTCCTTTGTTACTGATTTTTAATTTCATTCCATTGTAGTTAGAGAACATACTTTGTATGATTTTGATATTTTTAAATTTATTGAGACTTATTTTATGGCCTAAGATACGGTCTGTCATCAAGCATATTCCATGTGCACTTGAATTATACACTTTGCTGTTATTAGATGGAGTGTTTGATAGATGTCTGTTAGCTCTAGTTGGTGGATAGTGTTGTTCAAATCCTCTGTTTATATATTGTAATAAACAATATTATTGTTTATTTATTTAACAATAAATAAATTTATATTTATTAATCCTCTGTGTATATATTGTATCCATGATGAAAGTAAGGTATTAAAGTCTCTAACTATTGTAATTGAATTGTCTATTTCTCCCTCCAATTCTGTCAGTTTTTGCTTCATGTATTTTTAAGTCTTCATGTATTAATTAGGTCCATATATTCATATTAGTGTTATATCTTCCTGATGGGTTGATGCTCTTACCATTATAAAATATGCTTCTTTGTCTCTAGTAATAATTTTTGTCTTAACTAGTAATAATTTATGTAAATATTTAATATTGGTTCAACTCCACATTTAAGTATATGCCCTCTTAAAATAGGAGTAAATGATATAGTCAAGTAAAGATTATAAGTTCTAAAGGTTGTTGGTGGTATTTGCTTATTTTGTGTATCTCGTCATGCACATAGATTCAGTATTCAATTCTCAGAATATTTTTCTGAGCACCGAATACAGATAAGACCCAGGAATTACATTATATGTATAAGGCACACTCCTACCTTGAATAGTTTATAATCTAACTGACAAACTAGGATATAAAGTGTGGAGTAACAGACTGATTCTCAAAGGAGGGTACATAAAATTCCACTTGTTAGACCATTTAAAAAGTAGTTTCCTAAGTCACACCTTCAGAGATTTTGACTCAGTAGTTTCATATTGGGGTTCTATAATCTTAATTTTTAAAAAAGATTTATTTATTTATTTGAGAGAGAGAGAGAGAGCGATCATATGCAAGTGACAGGAGGGAGAGGGAGAGAATCTTCAAGCAGACTCCCCAATGAGTGCAGAGCCCAATGTAGGGCTTGACACAGGGCTCTATCTCACCATTCATGAGACCATGACCCATGAGATCATGACCTGAGCTGAAAGCAAGAATCAGTTGCTTAACTGACTGAGCCACCCAGTCACCCCCATCCATATATCTTTGAAGAAATGTCTCTTCAAGTCCTTCCCGTTCAAAATTCACCTAGGTGCCCCTCTTTTCTTTTCAAGTTTTATTTTTATTGAAGTAATCTCTATTTCTAACATGGGGCTTGAACTCACAACTCTGAGATTGGTTCATTATAGGATGATTTGATGGTGAACTGGCTTTTTTATTGAAGTAACCTCTATATTCAAAGTTTACAGGTCCTTTCTCTGGGATGTTTCAGGTTATCTTTCAGTCTTTTGGGGTGGGGCATATAAAACACTGCTAGTGTTATGAAAGGTGCTTGGGGAGATACCACTAGTTATCAATGCCTCTATCTTCTGGCAGCACCTCACCCTAGTACTCCACTATGCCTGTTTATCTGAGCCTAGAGCCTCTTGTGTTTAATTCTTCCATACAGATGGTTAGGTTTATAACTACTATTTATATAGTCTTTGATACAGTTCCCTTGTTTTTGGCCCCTTTCCTTACCTCTACCTTCTGTAGTACCTGGCACTTCATATTCCTGAGCCTTTCTGGGCTTGCTTTTTGTTGCTTTCCCCTTCAGTGAACGCTTTCTGTGCTTTGTTTAGTCAGTTAGCAGTGCTCTATCTTTGTCACCCAGCTTAAAGATATGATGGCTCTGGATTAGAGATGTCAAAGCCAGAGTTTGCGTTTTGATTTTTGATTTTTGTTTTGGAAAATTTCAGAAAAGGAAGGAAGCAGAAACATCTTTAATCTATCATCCTGCAACTGGAAGTTTGTTTTATTTTCCCAAATGATATTGTGGCTTATTATCTCACTGGATAGTTTCAGCTACACACTATTGTAATGACTTTGATGTCTTTTGATTTTTATGTCAAATAATGTCCTAGTTACTTTGTACTATTCAAAAAGCTGAAGAGACTTTCACAAAAAGATGGTTTCTCTTGGCATCTTAGGCAAGTTGCAATTTGGCTGTACAGTCTGTTGGCATTTCAGTGCAAACAGGATTGGTCCCACTTTTCTGTCCTAAGATGCTCTGTTCTTTACATAAACAGCAGGAGAAGCAGTTGTTCTCTTCTACTCTGAGAGTGATTATCTCTTAGGGGCAAGTGGAGTGATTCATTCTCTTGTACATCTTGGAGGAGACTTTATTCCTTGTGGGGGATACACTGCTGGGAAGAGGAGAGCTCCAGCAATGTGTCAGGTATTACACATTCAGGATTGGCATAAAAAGAAGCAACCTCTTCCCCCATGCAATTTCAAAGCCTGGAAGTAACACCCCACTTCTAAGGCTCTGAGAAATCACATTATTCATAACAAGGACCATGATTCACATGAACAGAACAAAATGGAATTATCAAAAATAGATTCTGTAGATTAATCGGTAGCAAAAATATCTTCTGACTTAGCTTATGAATCGGCTATAATCACAAGAGGATGATTCCATTGAGGTTTTACCACCTTCTCCTCCACTTTGATTGAATAATTTTTATACTTCTCCCATGGCATATCTTTGTAGGTCAGGGTATTTGGGAAACTGGTTTTGACATTACGCCTCTTTTTTTTTTTTTTCTTATTGTCTTTTATAAATGAGAATTGCTTAAACATACCTTGTGTTAATTGTACTTATTTAATTGGTCACCTTGAATTGTTGAGCATTTGTCTTTTTTATGCTTTAGATATTGACCCACTATTATTTTTAGCAGTGATGATTATAATAACCTGCAGAGTGGGTTAGAAGGGCTTCAGATTTGATGCAACTTGAATTCCTGCCAGAACTATTATTTGTTTAAAATATGAGCGATAGGATTCCAGCCCTTTTACCTGGGCAGTTTTCTCCTTCTATTGATTTCCTGCCTCTCTAAGAGTAACAAATCCTTTTTAGGGAGTAGTAAACTGAAAAAGGCAGTTCCAGTTTGATAACTATTACTGTATTATATATATACACACACCAGTATTAAGTAACTAACATTCAAGGAATTGTGTGAGATATTTTTAAGAGATCTAAAGATGAGAATGTCAGATGCTTTCAGCTGCAAGTAACAATGACAAAGACATATGAAGACATTATAAATACAAAGACTTATTATTTTGCTAAAAAGAAATCCAGAGGAAGGCCAGTTCCAGGATTGGTACGGTAGCTCAATGATGCCTTTTAGCTTAGTCTTCATCAATGGGTTGTTTTTTTCTAAAGGATTATATGTCAATGTACCTAGAATGCCTTAGCTCTAAATATCATGTCCTTATATAATGGCAGAAGAATGACAGTTTTCCCTGATCTACGTCTTTTCATCAGGGAAGAAAATCTATCTCAGAAGTCTCTGGCACATTTCCTTCTGGTTCAGATCAAGTTACATGTCTTTAGTTTAGCTGAAGGGAAGTTGAAAAATTATCTGTCATTTCCAATATATTTTGTGGAGATGTGTGTGTGTTTAGTGTGTGTATTGTGAGAGAGGCAGCCAATCGTGTCTGACACAAGAAATAAGATAATATCTTAGTCCTCCCTAAAGAAGCTTTGTGTCTCTCTGGGTAGAAAGACAAGCTATAACTATATTACAATTTCTGTGTGGTAACTTCCCGGAAACACTCATGGGCTTTAAATTAGCAATCCCTTTTAAATTGGTCAAAGAAAACTGTTCTATATACTTTTGATTTGGTGTTGCCAATGCTGTCCTCTCTCAATTTTTAGTCACAAATATGTTCTGAGCATCATTTTCATAAATGGTGTTAAGAAATGTAGTATCAATTAACATAATGTGATTTTAAATGATGTTATCTTTTTCCAAAGTGCTCTTGACCTTCTACCTTCACATGCCCACATCTCATTCATCCTTTGATGAAAGCTAAAAATAATGCCTCCTATTTATTTCATTTGTTTAGCAAATGCCTGTTGCATGGTTACTATGTCAAGCACTCTGCAAATGTTGAGGATACAAAACATGAATTTTGACCTCATGGAGAGCTTACAGTCAGGTGGGGGAATACTGACAATTAACAACAATTAAGCAATGAGGAAGAATAAGCAGAGGACGGGCAGGGGTATTTATGATGTTGGTGGGGATAAAAGCAGACAAAGAAGTCTACCTGAAGACTTCTTAAAGATGATACCTACAGGATGAGTAGGAATTGGAGAGAGAAAAGGAGAGGAAAGTGTTCAAGGTAAAGAGAATAGTGTACAGGAAATCATCGAGGTGAAAATGTTAGTGAAAGCACTCTTGAAAAAGATTTCTTTAACTTTTCCTTCCCCTAAAGTAATTTCTCCAATTGATGAATCCCATAGTCCTTAATATACAATTTTTAGACCATAACATCTCTGAAGGCAAAACATATGACTTATACATAGTACTGGGTAAATATGAGTGCATCTTAAGAGGAGAGTGAAGCTGTATCTGTGTCAATGAAAAATGCTAGCTTAAAACATTAAAATATCTGAGGTAAGAGGTGGATTATGCCATACTTGTCTTCAAAATGATAGACAAAGCATCACCTGTCTAGGTGACTACAGAGACCAAAGCAAGAGGGAGGAATTGATTCATAAAGCTCTGGAGGAAGTACAAAGTAATTATAGCTCCAATCCTCAGATGTTACTTTAAAAGCTATTTCAGGAAATATAATGAAAACCTGGTATACAACAGAAAGAAAAAATAGCCACTCACTTATGTTTACAAGAGATTTTCTTTTTAAATGCTCTCTTGGTATGGGCTGCTCTTTGTGTGTGGCAGAGTTTTGGGTTACTAGTTGGGAGGGCCCATCCAGACCTGTCAAGCTACTTTTAAAATCAAATATTAGGGGAGCCTCGGTGGCTCAGGCCATGATCTCAGGGTCCTGGAATCTAGCCTCCCCCTCTCCCTCATGGCTCCCTGCTCGGCAGGGAGTCTGCTCTTCTCTTTCCCTCTCCCTCTCCCCCTAGCTCATGCTTGCACTCTTGCTCTCGCTCTCGCTCTCAAATAATTTTTTTTAATAATGCTTTTTTTAAATTTTTATTTATTTATGATAGTCACACAGAGAGAGAGAGAGAGAGAGAGAGGCAGAGACATAGGCAGAGAGAGAAGCAGGCTCCATGCACCGGGAGCCCGACGTGGGATTCGATCCCGGGTGTCCAGGATCGCGCCCTGGGCCAAAGGCAGGCGCCAAACCGCTGCGCCACCCAGGGATCCCCTCAAATAATTTTTTAAAAGATTTTTAAAAAGATTTTATTTATTTATTCATGAGAGACAGAGAGAGAGGCAAAGATACAGGCAGAGGGAGAAGCAGGCATCATGCAGGGAGCCCGATGCAGGACTCCATCCCAGGACTCTGGGTATCACATCCTGAGCCAAAGACAGATGCTGAACTACTGAGCCACCCAGGTGTCCCTAAATAAATAATCTTAAAAAAAAAAAAAAAGAAAGAAACACAAATGCCCATGTCATGACTCAAGTTTTTACCATTTCATTTTTTTGGTTAATTTTTTTCTTTTTGTTCTTTCATTTTAGATACATATTCCAAAATCCTTTCACAACTCGGCTGAGAGGAACCAACAGTGAGTAAATTTTGGTAGAGAAGGAAGTTTGGGAATATAGCTGTTGTCTTGATAGGCCAGAATAGATGGTATTTTAAGCCTTCATGAGAATGCTCTCCTTAATTTATTCCTCTCCTTAATTCTAGTTCAGTAATTCATCCCTGGGTTTGAGAAGGCACTTGTTTGATCCTACCATTTCTATAGCTAAGTAAATAATAATTCCCAAATAATGAGCAAACGTATATAAATGTGTTGTGGGAATGGTACGACACTATGCACAAATGTAAGGATTTATCATTAATTTGGGAAGTTTTTTTTTTTTTCTTTAGAGAGACAGACAGAGAGCAAGGGGGAGGGGCAGAAAGTGACAGAGAAAGGATCGCAGGTAGACCCCATGTCCACTCCTGAGTCTGATGCCCATTGATCCCACAACCCTGATATCATGACCTGAGCTGAAATCAAGAGTCCAACATCTAACTAATTGAGCCACCCAGGGGCTCCTCTGAGAAGTATTTTTGATAGTTTTTTTTTGTTTTATTTTGTCTTTTAGAGTAATCTCAGGGTGCCTGGGTGTCTTAGTCCATTAAGTGTCTGCATTCAGCTCAGTTCCCTGATCCCAGGGTCCTGGGATCCAGCCCTGCAAGGGGCTCCTTGCTCAGTGAGGAACCTGTTTCTCCCTCTCCCCCATGTGCTCTCTCTCCTCATCTGTCTCTCAAATAAATATATAAAATCTTTTTTTTTTTTAATTCTTTCTACTCTCAACATGAGGCTTTAACATACAACCCCGCGATCAAGAGTTGCATACTCTACAGACTGAGCCAGCCAGGTTGTCACCCTCTTTTTTTTGTTTTTGTTCTTTTTAAGATTTAATTTATTTATTCATGAGAGACACAGGCAGAGGGAGAAGCAGGCTCCATGCAGGGAGCCCGACGTGGGACTCGATCCTGGGTCTCCAGGATCACACCCCGGGCTGAAGGCGGCGCTAAACCGCTGAGCCACCCGGGCTGCCCCCCTCTACTTTCTTTGATACTAGTTTCTTGAAGTGTCCTCCTCAAGGACAGAGATTACTTTTTGGATGCTGTCCTAAAGTATGGTGAGGTGTGGATGATGAATTCTCTAATTTGGTGATTCTTAAACTTTTATTTATCCTTTATTAGTACACTTTATTTTTTAAAAGTTTTGAATTTACGTTAAAATTGAGCAGACTACAGAAAATCCCCATATAACCCCTCCTTCCCCAGTTACCTCTATTATTAACATTAGCATAATACATTTGTTACAATTAAGGAACCAATATTGATATAATTAACAAAGTCCATATTCATTCAGGGTTTTTGTTGTTGTTGTTGTTGTTTAGTTTTTGCCTGAAGTCCGTTTTCCCTTCCAGGATCCCATTCAGCTTAAAAAGCTACACTGAGTTGTTTGCCATGTTATATCTACATTACACTTAGTTGTCATGTCTCCTTAGGTTCCTCTTGGTTTTGACATTCACCTTCATTTTTGGGGTTTTATTTTTTTTTTTTTTAAATTTTTTAATTTTTATTTATTTATGATAGTCACAGAGAGAGAGAGAGAGAGAGAGGCAGAGACATAGGCAGAGGGAGAAGCAGGCTCCATGCACCGGGAGCCCGATGTGGGACTCGATCCTGGGTCTCCAGGATCGCGCCCTGGGCCAAAGGCAGGCGCCAAACCGCTGCGCCACCCAGGGATCCCCATTTTTGGGGTTTTAAACTGGTTTGAAAATCTGATGAAAGCCATGGATCCTCTCCAGAGAAAAACGCTCATGCTTCAGAGGTCTAATTTAGGGGAGGTCCACCCACAACAGATTCAGAAGCCCGGCTTTAGGAGGAAAAAGTGATCTTTAAAATATCCCCTCCCCCACAATAGAGCTCAAAGTCTGGCTTTACCTTTACTTTGTTCTGCGACCTTTTTGCATAGCTGTTTTCCTACTTGGACCTCAGTTTCACCATCTGTGAAACGAAGGGTTTGGTTTCCTCGATGTCTAAATCCTTTTCTAGCACAGTGGAAGGCGGGCGTCACCTAGAATTGTCTACATCAGAGTAACAAAGGCTGATAACAGACCAAGCCAGGTCAAGTCAGGGAAGTGGATGGGCTTATCAAAAAGAAGGGTTGCAGAGGTTCACTGGCGGAAAAAGGCAAAACCTAGGTTCCACTTGATGGCTTTGTGGATTTTGTAAGTCATTTCCTTCCCCTGAGCTTCAATTTCCTCATCTGCAAAAATGTAGAGGATCTGCTTCTGGTAGTTATGAAACTCCTAAGAGCAACAGTGGAGAATGTACCTAGTAAGATATCGTGTGAGGAATTATAATAAGAAAAAAGATGGAGAAGGTGGCTGAGCGCACGAGTGAAGGGCGGATTTAAGGAGAGCGAGGCAGGGCTGAGGGCTCTGGAGAAGAGGAACAGAGTACACACCTTAGGGCTCTCGGACCACACCCTCACAGGGCCGAGGTCAATTCAACCTACGTGCCAGCTCCGCCTCCGCCCTTCCCATCCCCTCCCCTTAGGCTGCGACACGCCACACTTCTCATGGCAGTCGCTGTGCGACGCTGTCCACCGAGCAAGGGCCGCGCGCGCTCTCGCGCCGCCACCTCACTGCCAGCCCTGCCCGCCCTTGACTTCTTCCGATTGGTTCTCACATAAGTGACGTAAGTGCTCCTTATTCCACCCCCGTCACTTCCCCAGGGTTCCGCCCCGCCTCCTCCTTGCTTCTCCCGATTCGCGTGGCAACCTAACCTGCCCTGGCCTCCGCCGCGCGGTAGGAGCCGGGAGAGCAGGCTAAACCAGGAAGGCGCTGGCTTGTGGCACGCACGCGCACGCACGCACGCACGCCGGCGGCCGGCGGGGCGGCACGCTCGCGCCCGGGCTCGCCGCGCGCCGCGCTAGAGGCTCGCGCACTCAGCAGGTTGGGCTGCGGCGGCGGCAGCTGTGGGAGCTGAGGCGCTGCGCGTGAGAGGTCCCAGACGCGTCTGCGGCTCCAGTTCTGCCACCCTCCCCTTCTCCCACCCCAGTCTCGGTGCCAGGTGCTGAGAAGGGAAGGGCGCTAGCCTTGGGAACCTCGAGCACACCCCTGGCTGCTTCCGATACCGCCATCCTTCCTTCCCCAGCCGCGGGCCTCGCTCGGTGCCAGGCGACTCTGCGGGGAGGCGGCGGCGACCTCTGCCTGTCTGTGGGGAGGAGCCCTGTCCTGCAGCCTTGCTCCGCCGCCGGGCCCTAGAGGGTCCGAGAGAGCTCGGTGTCGGTCCTTCGTCTCGCCTTTTTCGTCAGCCGGTGGGAGCAGCGTCGGTCCGAGAGGTCTCTGGGCTGAGGCGGCGGCAGCTCCTCCGGCTCCATCATGTCCGCGGGCGGAGACTTCGGGAATCCGCTGAGGAAATTCAAGCTTGTGTTCCTGGGGGAGCAGAGCGGTGAGTGCGCGGCTCCCCCCCTCCTGGCAGCTGGCCGCGGCTTCCCCGCACCGCCCCCAGTGCGGCCCTTCTGTCCGCGAAGGCTGTCTACCAGCCTCGCGTTCGCGTTTCGTGCTCATTACCCCCAGCCCTGCCCGGGGTTTTCCGACCCCCTTTAGCTACCAGCTCCTCTTCGTCTTGGTCCGTCGGTCAGATTTTGATCCTCTGTCCGCGGCTCCGACATCTCCTTCCCCCCCCCGCAGCCCGGGCCTCTCCCGTCGACCTGCCCCCCCACACCCCCGCCCCAGTCTCACCCCGCCCAGCCCAGCCTGCTGTCCATCCCTTTCTTCCTCCGGCCTCCGTCGTCTCACCAACCGTAGCCCCCTTCTTGGAGCCCCACCCTTATTCTTTGCTTTTATCCCAGATCGTCAGCTCTGTGAAGGCCCACCCCGGGAGGCCCCACTCCCGGGAACCGTCACTCCTCAACCTTGGACGAGGAGGGTGGGGGGATTAGGGCGTTGTTTTCCTTAGAGGCTTGGCCCTGGGAAGTGCGGATCTTATGGGAGGTGGGAAGTGGCGGGGGGTGTCGTAGAAATTCTTGGATTGTTTTTACTTAGGTGGGGAATTAGTTTGGGTTATGGAGAATATATGTCTGAATTGGAGGCGACTTGAAGATGGAGTGGTTGGAGGGTAAGAGGGGTGGCGGCGGCAGGGGCAATTTTTGCTTCTTGGGTTAGGCTGTGGCTTGTTAGAAAACCTCATTTTCTTCTCATGACTTTGATTCCCTGACAATTCTTTTGGCACTGTTGGCGCTTTCGCGATCTCTGCCAGATGCTATGTCATGATCATTTTACTTGGAATTTCTCACATCTCACCTCCTCCTTTTCTCCTTTCAATATGAAGCAGTGTATGATTCTTTATGATGGTGCAAACAAGAATTACCAGAGAAATAGTAATTATTCAATTTCTTCTGAGTGTTTTCCAATTGTATATTTAGGATTCCTGTGAGAGAAGGCCTGAGAATAACCAACATCTTTGTTTTCTAGGATTTCCTTTGGGGCCAGGGAGTAATGGAGTAGAGTAGAATAGATTCATCATCTAGTTATCTAAATTAGACTTCAGTATGTAATACCGTTTCGGCTAAACGACCCTTTTATGCTTAATATTCCATAGTATGTGATAAGTGGAATGATCTTACCTAGCTAGGCTTCTGCTGTTGCTTACTTTGTATTAAATACAAGCTCCTAGTTTTGTGATGGCTTTCTCTCAAATTATTTCTCGTGGTGATTCTGATTTTATGCTGAATTATAAAACTTGGCGCTCAACAATGTAGAAATTATTGTCCTCTTTTGTTTTTTTTTCACATTTTTCATGACCATCTTTAAAATTCAGACATTGAGAGATTAGTTCCTCCCAAGTCATCAGACATTGAGTTAACTGCTAGGTACCTTACTTAGGTTAGGCTGTAGAGAGGACAATTTCTTTTGATTGGAAAGCAGATAACAGTTATAAATTCAGAGCTTTTACTACCACCTTGAACTGTTTATACTAATATATATATATACACACACATATATATACATATATATATATATGGCATTAAGGTAGGTTAACATTAGTTGAGAAATTGCTTCCAATTGGAGAAATCGTTTTTCTCTTTTCACATATAATCTTTACCCCCCTCCCTGGTTACCGAGGAAAAATATAGTCTCCTCTTTGCTTTGTGAATTTTCCTGAGCAAGTATAAGCTTGTTTCTTGAAGTAACTTGGTAAGATCTTTGAGAGTGATCCTAGTTTAGGAATTTTATGGCAGTTTTAGGACAATGCCATGCTTAAGATACAGTGTATTGGTCATTATTGATAAATAGGATCTAATGTGCTTATTGTACACTCTAGGGATGTTAATTATTTATTTACTTATTTTTCCTAGGGATGTTATTGCTAGCCTTATGTTGTGATGCAGAGCTATTCAGTTTGCATGAAAAATCCTTAATCTCTGTCCTAGGAAGGTATTAGTATGAGTAGCAATCATAACTTCAGTATCTGCAAGTTTCTTGTTAATTCCTTGAGTATTTATATTCTAATTCGTATTGCAGAGTTCTGTGGCTTCTCATTTCTTACTTTGAGTTTTGACAACAACCCCCATATAGTTCTTGAAGTCATCTTAGATTTTTTTTAAAGATTTATTTATTTATGATAGACATAGAGAGAGAGAGAGGCAGAGACACAAGAGGAGGGAGAAGCAGGCTCCATGCTGGGAGCTGGTCGCGGGACTCGATCCCGGAACTCCAGGATCGCGCCCTGGGCCAAAGGCAGGCGCCAAACCGCTGAGCCTCCCAGGGATGCCCTATCTTAGATTTTTTTGATGGACGTTGTTTTGTTTTTCTTTTTTTTCTTTCTTTTTTTTTTTTTTTTTTTTTAAGATTTTTATTTATTCAAAGAGACAGAGAGGGAGAGAGAGGCAGAGACTCGATCCCTGGTCTCCAGGATCACACCCCAGGCTGCAGGTGGCGCTAAACCGCTGCGACAAGGGGGCTGCCCTTGTTTTGTTTTTCAAAGATTTATTTATTTATTCATGAGAGAGAGAGACAGGCAGAGGGAGAAGCAGACCATGCAGGGAAGCTCAATCCTGGGACTCCAGGATCACGCCCTGAGCCGAAGGCAGACATTTAACTGCTGAGCCACCCAGGCATCCCAGTGGACTTTATTTTTTAGAATAGTTTTAGGTTTACAGAAAAATTGAGAAGATTGTGCAGAGGGTTCCCATATAGCCCCACCCAGTTTCCCCAGTATTCCTCAGTATTCTTAACCATTTTACCTTAGTATGGTACATTTGTTATACTAAGTGAGCTGATATTGGTATGTTATTATTAACTAAAGTCATAGTTTATTCAGATTTCCTTAGTTTTTATCTTTTTTTGTTGTTCTAGATACCATATTACAGTTAGTTGTCATGTCTCTTTGGGCTCCTCTTAGATGTTTTTTTAAGGATTGTGTTTACGTGCTTTTTAACTCTGGAATTATGAGGTCAATTATCTTTTAAGGCTACTATATTGCTAAGTAATGCCATTTGATAGCTTCAACAATGAAAGATTGATCTTTGTTTTCATGAGCAGTGTCTGTAGTTTTCTTATGCATTAGTAAAGGTCAGTAGAACCCATGTCATCTTGATGTGTAACTCTTCATGAATTATTTATTTTTAGGTTTTAGAACTCCACAATTTAGCTTTTAAAAACTAATTTGTGGCAAAGCATTTACCATGTTTATAATTCTTACCTGTGTGTGTGTTTGTCTTTCACACAGTAGAATGCAAGTCTCATGAAGATTAAAACTTATTTTTTTGTTCATTGTGTCCCCAGTGCCTAACATAGTGCCAGCTGGCTGAATCTACCAGAAACCAAGCTGATAGCCTGTATTTGTAGTCTTTGCTACGGTAGAATCCATGTTTTTGGCCTTAAGCTGTTAATAGTTTAATAATAACATCTTATGCGTAAATTATTTGATAGTTTTTAGGGATACTCTAGATGTTTGGGAGGCAGGGGAGCAGGGAACCCGATAATTTATAGCTCTTTCCATTTTGCTTAAAAAAATAAGACAAGATTTTGCACTTTTTTTTTTTTTGAGTTGAGTAAAATTAGTTAAAGCTATTGTTAAATTATTTTCTATTAGTATAGCACCCAAGAGTATGTCAAATGATATTAAAGACGTATTCAAGGAACTGGTTTGGAGTTAAGTAGACTTCTATTTAGTTTGTCAAAAATTAAAGTTCTGTCTCTGTAATGAAAATGAGTTTTTTTCAGTTTTTGGAGTTTCAGACTGAGTTAATGACATCAGTGTTGGTAATCTTCTACAGACTTTTAGACTTTTTTTTATATTTCAGTATCATACCTGGCTTAATAAAAGGATGTTGAAGTATACAATTTAAATCTGAAGTTTCCTTGAGAAATATTTTTGTTGCTCCTTCCGGTTACTGTCTTGAAATGCAGAGGCATTTTTAAGAATGCCATTCATGGTTTATAGTAGAAGATATTACTACAAACAAATGTTACAAAATAGGGTTACAAATTAGGAAATGTAATCTCAGGTAGAAGCAAATACCTGGTCTAGTACTACTTATTTTTTCACTTTATGTTACCCTTTTTACATTGGTTCTTTTGATTTATAACATGCTGGGTAGGGAAAATGTATCTTAACCTTTAGGGATCAGAAGTACTGAACAGTTTAGATTGGCTACATCTGTAATCCTAAATTTTTTCTCCTCAAGATCTCGTTACCTGTTATGCTTTTACAAATTAAGACCCCTAAAGAACTCTGTTCATATGGTTTGTATCAATATTAATAGTGTTGAAAGTTAACAAAATTTTAAAATATTTAATTCATTTAAAAATAATAGTATTAAATGCATTATATGAAAGAGCTATTTTTTAAACAAAAATTTAGTGAGAGATTGGCATTGTTTTACATATTTGCAAATCTCTTTGATGTCTTTGAATTACAAAAAGATAGCCAGATTCTCTTGGATCCTCTTGTATTCAGTCTATTGTAATAACATTTATCATGTAGATTCTGGGAAACTCCACTGTACACTTATGAGAAAATGAGAGTGAAAAAAAGCCAATTAATATAGTAGTATTATGAAAGTGGTTTGACTTGGGATGCCCGGGCGGCTCAGCAGTTTAGTGCCTGCCTTTGGCCCAGGGCATGATCCTAGGGTCCTGGGATTCAGTCCCACATGGGGCTCCCTGCATGGAGTCTGCTTCTCCCTCTGCCTAGTCTCTGCTTCTCTTTGTGTCTCTCATGAATAAATAAATAAAATCTTAAAAAAAAAAAAATGGCTTGACTCTCAGAAGGGTTCTGGGAATCCTGGCACTCTGTGAACCACACTTTAAGAACTGTTGGGTTAGGTGATATTAAGTCATTGGTACCGTGGAGCTTCATATTGCAAGGTAGGGCAATCAAGAATGTTTTGGCGCCCTTAAAACTATCTGGTTTTGAAGCCTTAAAACTAAACAGTAGAGCTAGTAATTAAGACCACACAGTCTGGGTTTCATATTTTAGCGCTGGCCACTGACTTTGGACAAATTATTTGGCCTCTTTAGGCTTCAATTTCCTTATTTATAAAATAAAAGTGATAGGAACTATCATATAGAGGTATTGTGAAGATTAAATTAGTTAATAAATGTGAAGCATTTAGAAGAGTGCCTGGCACTTGGCAAGTTCTTGTTAATTGTTTTAGTTTAACAAATTTTTATGTAAAACTACTATACTATTAAGTGATTTGGTAGAGCATAAGCTTAAGAAATTTACATTTTATAGGGAAAGAAATATACCTAAACTAATATAGTGTGATAAATGCAGCTGCTTAGACAGAGTTAGGGGTGCTTGGGTGGCTAAGTCAGTTAAGTGTCAGCCTTTGGCTCAGATCATGATTCCAGGGTCCTGGGATGAAACCTTATGTGGTGTTTCCTGCTCAGCTGAGAGCCTGCTTCTTCCTCATTCAGACTCTACCTTGTCCCGCTGCTGATATTCTCTCTCTCAAATAAACAAAATCTCAGAAGAAAAGAAAAATAGTGAAAAGGTACAAAGAAGTGACAGGTTTCAGGGAAGACATAAATGACTAATAGTTTAATTGACTTTTAGCTGAAATTCTTGAATTAGAGCATCCCAGAGTTGGAGGAGACTTTGAGAAGTCCATCTAATCCATTTCTCTTAGGGCTTTAAAACTGATCACTTCACTGCCTCCTAACTTTATTTACTTATTTATTTACAAGATTTATTTATTTTTTTTTAAATCTTTTTCATTTTTTTTCATTTTAGAGCAATTTTATTTTATTTATTTTTAAGATTTTATTTAATCACGAGAGAGAGAGAGAGAGAGAGAGAGAGAAGCAGAGACACAGGCAGAGGGAGAAGCAGGCTCCATGCAGGGAGCCTGATGTGGGACCGGATCCCAGGTCTCCAGGAACACGCCTTGGGCCAAAGGTGGCGCCAAACTGCTGGGCCATCGGGGCTGCTCCTACAAGATTTATTTACTTTAGAGAGAGTGCATGAGTGCATAGTAGCACATGGAGGGGGGAGGGGCAGAGGGAGAATGAGAGAAGCAGACTCCGTGAGTGGGGGGGAGCCCAACTGAGCAGGCAGCCGGACACGGAGCTCCCTCCCAGGACCCTGAGATCATGACCTGAGCTGAAGGCAGACACTTAACTGACTGAGCCACCGGGGTGCCCTCTAACTTTATTTTTAATAGGTAGTACAGACATAAAAGGTGTACTCCAGGGGATCCCTGGGTGGCTCAGCGTTTTAGTGCCTGCCTTCTGCCCAGGGCATGATCCTGGAGTCCCCAGATTGAGTCCCGCATTGGGCTCCCTGCCTAGAGCCTGCTTCTCCCTCTGTGATAAATAAAATCTTTAAAAAAAAAAAAAAAAAAAAAAAGGTATACTCTGAAGAAACTTATTATCACCCTGTTCCTATGACTGTTGCCTTTTCCCCTCCCTCCTCCTTTAGTAATTATATATACATTTTTTTCTTGTGTGTATTCTGGGATTTCTTATGCAAATATGAGTATAATTTCTTACTTTCTCTTACATAAAATGTATCAGACTTTTACTTCACACCTAGCTTTTTTTTTTACCTAATATATCCTAGAGATCTTTTCATATTTTTTTTTAATTTATATTTATTTATGATAGTCACAGAGAGAGAGAGAGAGACAGAGACATAGGCCAGAGGGAGAAGCAGGCTCCATGCACCAGGAGCCCGACGTGGGATTCGATCCTGGGTCTAAGGCAGGCGCCAAACCGCTGCGCCACCCAGGGATCCCGAGATCTTTTCATATTATTAGTACATATGAAAACAGCTTTCTCAGGTTTCTTTTGTGTTTAAATAAAATTTTTGTAAGGAGTGCTCAGCTAGAGGAGCATGTGACTCTTGATCTCAGGGTTGTGAGTTCAAGCACCACGTTGGGTGTAGAGATTACTTAAACTTTTTTTTTGGTTTTAGAATAGTTTAAGATTGACAGAAAAATTGCAAAGATTATTAATCCCACACCCAGTTTCCTCTGTAATTAACATTTTACGTACATTTTCACAGTTAATGAACCAGTATTGTTATATTATTAACCAAACTCCATGGTTTTTTTAGATTTCTTTGGTTTTATCTAAAATCCTTTCTCCCTCTGCCTGTGTCTCTGCCTCTTTCTCTGTGTCTCTCATGAATAAATAAATAAAAATCTTTAAAAAAAAATCCTTTCTCTGTTCTGGATGCCATTCAGGATATCACATTTGATTTAGTTGTTAGCTCTCTTTATGGTGTTTTTAGCTGTGACAGTTAAACTGGACTGCTCTTAGAAATCTCCAGGATAACACATTCTGTAATTAAAAAAAATATTTATTTAATTTTAGAGAAAGAGACTAGAGTGTGTGAGCAGAGGAAGGGACAGAGAGAGAAAGGACCTCCCCATCCACAGACTCCTACTGAGTGCAGAGCCTCTACTGGAGATCAGTACATAACCCTGAGATCATGACCTGAGCCAAAAACAAGAGATGCTCAACCAACTGAGCCACCCAAGCGCTCTACACATTTTATATTTTTAATATCTAATTTCCCTGTTTTGAAATTTTAAAATCTATTCCCATGCTATATTGTTAAGCTTTTGTCCTTGGGAAGGCAATATTTACTGATATAGACAGCTCCAGAGACAATCAGACTTTGGCTCTTTTTTTCATTGCCAGGTATTACTAACCTGGCAGTGTTTTTTTTTTCCATCCTCTAAATATAGATGTCATATTTTGGTTAGATGAGTATTTAATTTATACAGTATTGTTATAACTGAGTCACGTATATTGATTACTTATAGTTTCTTACATATTGTATTCTTTAGTTTATATACGTATCATTAATTTATCCCCATACTCTTTATCAACAGTGTAAATCACCTCTCCATTTATAAGAATGTATCAGATTTTTTCAAAGGAAAATATATTCGTATCATTTGATCTCCATGAAATATCTTTCCCAGAACCTTCTGACTTATTCTGATTTATACTAGTTACTGCCCCTGTGATTTGTGTGCTCAGCTCTCAAGTTGGAATCTACCTTTGGCATCATTTTGAGGATTCCATTTTCTTTTGTGTTGGATGGATCCATTATTTCTCAGATTACATTTTTTTCTTTTTTTATTGGTTTATTCTCTCATTAGGTTGAACATACTGTCCAATTGGTAGCTTCCTAATGAAGGAAACATGGGAGGATGGGAGGAAGTTTTTTGAGAACTTTGTGGTCCAAAAATGTGTTTGGACAACTTATACACTGAAGGTTTGGTGGGGTTTATAATTTTAGGTTGGATATATTCTTCCTAAAGAAATTCAGAGACATTAATGTATAGCCTTGTAGATTCTTTACGTTGCCTTTATGAATCTTGGTCTTTTGACCTTCATATTGATGTGTCTGTTTTCATTTTGTGTACTGAGTATTGTATTATATATACATGTGTGTATTTTATTATTATTATTTTTTGAGTGTGTGAGTAGGATGGGAGGGGAAGAGAGGGGCTGAGAGAATCTCAAGGCCCCCATGTGGGGTTTGATCCCGTGACTCTCAGATCATGACCTGAGTCAAAATCAAGAGTAGGATGCATAATGACAGCCACCCAGACACCTCCCTGCTTGCTTTTTCATTGCATAAACCTTTAATCTTCTGGTGAGGTGGGAGAGGGACCTGAGTGTGTGGAACAGTGGAAGGAATGTGAGAGGGTGTCAGTCTACCTTTTAAACAGACTTCTTTTTACCACCACCTCTGTCCTTATTTCTAGATATACTTGGTGCCAGCAATTCCTGAACCATTTGGGGGTTCTCTGGCACAAATCAGAATTTTTCTCTGCTTTCTCTATTGTCAGTTTAAAATTGGTCTTTTTAAAACCTTTAAGCCAATTACCATTTTTCCATTTACTTTCTACCTTCTACCTTGAGTGAGTTAGGTTTTCTGGGAACCAACATTTCTGAATGTTTAGAATTGCTTAGGGTTTTCCATTTCTATTTTTTTCCTTTTTTAAAAAAATGTATTTTATAAAATTAAAACTGTGTTTATAGTAGCATTCACATTAGTGAAAAGATGGAAGCAATCCAAGGGTCCATTGATGAATGAATGGATAAACAAAATGTGGTATATACATACAATGAAATATTATTCAGCCTTAAAAAGGAAGGAAATTCTGATACATGCTACAATCTTGATGACATGCTGAGTGAAAGAAGCCAGTCACTAAAGGACAAATGTTGTAATTCCTTAACTTACAATAAGCAATACTGTTACCTTATCTTTCCATTGTGAGATTGCAAAAAACCATCCCCAGAGACTTGTCTTTGAGATGAAGTCCAAACTTCCCTGCCTGGGTAATTTTATAGTCCTACTTCTACCCTCCTATCTCTAACCTTTTTCCTAGCATTCATTTTACCCTTTATCGTGCTTCATTATGTTGTGTTACAAAAAAGTATTTTCAGTCATCATTAAGGTATTAAATGCTATGGGAAATGCACATCTTCCATTCTAAGAATCATAGAACCTTAAAGATCATTTATCATGGAGCTAGGTCCTGGGGGATATAGTTTTTAATAAATCAGATATTATCTCTCTTCTCTACTTGGTTATAGTCTAGCAATAAGTTAGTTTTAAATCTTTTAGATTACTCTGTACCTTCCAACCTCTGTTCTTTTACTTCTCCAGTCCATCCTTTACATTATCAGAATAAACTTTATAAAAATGTAAATCAGAGGGACACCTGGGTGGTTCAGGGTGTGATCTCGGAATACCGGGATTGAATCCCACATCAGGCTTCCTGCATGGAGCTTCTCTTCTCCCTCTGCCTATGTCTTGCCTCTCTCTCTCTCTCTCTGTCTCTCATGAATAAATGAATAAAATCTTTTAAAAAATGTAAATCAGAATAACTTCTTTACCTCTTTACCTTAAAACATTTTGAACTTATTTCTACTGAATTGTGAAAAGGGCAAATTTTAGGACATCTAGTTTATCACAAAAAAATTTTAATTTTCAAAAACTCAAACCCCACTTTTGTAGGCTTATTTATTTGGTCACTTCTTTTTTCTTTTCTTTTCTTTTCTTTTCTTTTCTTTTCTTTTTTCTTTTCTTTCTTTTATTTATTCTTAGACACAGAGAGAGGCAGAGACACAGGCAGAGGGAGAAGCAGGCTCCATGCAGGGAGCCTGACGTGGGACTCGATCCCAGGTCTCCAGGATCACACCCCAGGCTGCAGGCAGCACCAAACCGCTGTGCCACTGGGGCTGCCCTGATCACTTCTTTAAAAAAAAAAGAAAAGAAAAGAAAGATTTTATTTTATTTGAGAGAGAGCAAGAGTGGCAGAGGCAGAGGGAGAGCAGGCTCCTCACTGAGCAGAGAGCTCCGCCACCCCCCATGCTGCGTTTGATCCCAGCATTATGACCGGAGCCGAAGGCGGATTCTAAACCAACTGAGCCACCCAGGTGTTCCCATTTGGTCACTTTTAGAACAAAGTCAACCTTAAAAATAAAACAGCCAGTTATTTTGCCAGCAAAATGATTTATTCGGAATAGCAGATCAGGACCAGTAAGCCATCATGAACAATAGACAAGTCTGAAGATCAAATGAGAGAAATACTCTTGTATAGAGAGAGGAAGGGAAATTGGGAGGGGTTGTTATAAATAAAAAGTCCATGGGGGTAAACTAGGAGTTTGGAGCATAGTGACTATTTGTTGGCTGAGCTGTAACAGTCTTTTAGTGGCTAGTCTGTTGCTAGGCAAAGAGGGAATCTTCCTTCATCCTTCTGGGGTAGTAAAGTAGGCTTCTTCCTATTGAGAATGCAAGCTAAGTCTCTTCCTGGTAGGTCTGCAAAGGGCTGTGGTGAATGGTATGACATGAAAGCTCCCCCTCTGGCTTCCTGACTTCCATTTTAAATGAGGTTTCTGTTATTTTTTTTCCCCTTTAGATTAAAATCATTCTCTGAAAGCATGGCTGGTCAAGAGTCAGGTTTTCCCTATTTAGTGCTTTTGTCCTTTGGTGCCAGGAAGGACATTTCCCCCACGTGTCTTACATTGGAGGGAAAGTACACAGCAATTGGAAACCATTTAAGGCCACATTTGAGTAACAGTGAAGGTTAGAAGGGAGAACTCTTAGACTTTTTCTTTTTTTTTTAAGCTTTTATCTATTTAGAGTGCCCACATATGTGCACATGGAAGCTGCAGGGAGAGGGAGAGCATCTCAAGCCAACTCCGTGCTGAGTGCGGAGATCAACACAAGACTTGATCTCATCACCCTGAGATCATGACCTGAATTGAAATCAAGAGTCTAATTAATGCTAAACTGACTGTGAGCCACCCTGGAGCCCCTCAGACATTTCCTTCTTTTTTTTTTTTTTTTTTTTAAGATTTTATTTATTCGACAGAGAAAGCACAAGCAGGGGAAGCAGGAGAGGGAGAAGGAGGCTCCCTGCTGAGCAGAGAGCCTGATAAGGGACTCGATCCCAGGACCATGGGATCATGACCTGGGCCCAAGGCAGACGTTTAACTGAGCCACTCAGTGTTCCGCCCTCCTCCCCACCACCCATTTCTTTCTTTTTTTTTTTCTTTAAAGATTTTATTCATTTATTCATGAGAGACACAGAGAGAGAGAGAGGCAGAGACACAGGCAGAGGGAGAAGCAGGCTCCATGCAGGGAGCCTGACATGGGGCTCGATCCTGGGTCTCCAGGATCACAACCTGGGCTGCAGGCGGCGCTAAACTGCTGTGCCACCGGGGCTGCTCCCCACCCCTCATTTCTTATTAAAGTTTATATCTTGTCAGGATCGGGATGCCTGGGTGGCTCAGCGGTTTAGCGCCTAGTGCCTGCCTTCAGCTCAGGGCGTGATCCTGGAGTGCCAGGATCAAGTCCCACATCGGGCTTCCTGCATGGAGCCTGCTTCTCCCTTTGCCTCTCTCTCTGTGTCTCTCATGAATAAATAAATAAAATATTTATATCTTGTCAGGGTCATAAATGTGGGGGAAAATCTTGAAGCACTGACCTAGCATGACTCTATTGAGTATGTCATTTCTATAAAGATTTGATGTGTGACTCTACGAGGCTTAAAAACAGTTATGCAAAGCAGAATCAAAAGTATATGAAAAATCCAGTTTATATGATGGTTCTAAATCAGGAGCCCAAACCTGAAGGTAACCAGCTAAAAAATAGGTCAAAAGACCAGGGATCATTAGGTGAAATTTGTTGTGGGCTTGTTTCCTGATCTTGTGTAAACTGAATTTCTTGTGTAAACTGAATTTCTTTTTTTTTTTTTTTTTTTTTAATTTTTATTTATTTATGATAGTCACAGAGAGAGAGAGAGAGAGGCAGAGACACAGGCAGAGGGAGAAGCAGGCTCCATGCACTGGGAGCCTGATGTGGGATTCGATCCTGGGTCTCCAGGATCGCGCCCTGGGCCAAAGGCAGGCGCCAAACCGCTGCGCCACCCAGGGATCCCTAAACTGAATTTCTTGTGTAGATCTCTCCGGAGGCATTTATCCATTTGCAACAGGTGGTATTTGCAATTGCGCAAATGCCTTCTTGTTCAGCTAGTAGGTAATCAGGGACTATGTCATTATCCAGAACTACTTTAGCCATTGAATCAAGGGATCATCGTTGGGCTGCTACAGAACTACTTTAGCCAGTGAATCAAGGGATCATTGTTGGGCTGCTACTGCTTTGACTGTGAAATCAGCCAACTCTCCTAAAATTAGGGAGAGATTTATGATGATGCGCTCCTCGGCTCTTACTCGCACCTGAGGAGAAAGTTCCCCATGTAGGGAAACCTGGAGTCATAGAGTCCTCCTGCAAGTTCCTGTTTAAGGCAGCTATGGAGGTTGAATGGAATGAATCAGTGGGAGGTTTCTGATTTATTATGGATTTGACAGGGAATTAAATGTCCCAATAAGTAACGACTTCCAGGTTGTCAGTTATCTAAACATTTGTATGCCCATGGGTAATGCCATCTATTGTAGGCAAAAATGAAACCAGGTGGAGTGCAGAGGACTCCAGCTATAGTATGATTGTTGATAGATCCATTAGCTGGAATTTCCTGATTGACCTTTTTAAGTCAGAGATCAGAGGAATTGGGATGACATTCTGTGAGGTATCGTCCCATAGTAAAGAGGTCTTTTCTAAAAGTCTTAAAAAAAGGAGTTAGCCCATTTGTATTTCTCTTTGAGTGCAGAGGAACAAATCATTGGAGAAATTGTCTACAGGTAAGACCAAGGTATCTCTAACATCATGAACAGATTGGAGTTTTTGGTGATGGATCCTGCAGTCTGAAAGTTTTCCCTTTTGCACTAGATTGAGGAATATGGATAAGAGCATTGTTTTTCCAAAAAAAGAGAGGGAGAAATAAAGAAAGAAGCAGCAGCAAGAAAAAAGTGTGTAGGCCTAGTTCAGTCATCTTGGAAAAACTGTCTCCTTTATCTGTTATGTGCTTCCAACTCCTAGAAGTCTTTCAGGACATCAGTTGGTGTACAGGTCCAGTTAGGCTTGGGTGCTTTCTTTAAATGTGATTGATGAATCCAAAAATCTGTCCTTGGAGTTTGGTGGCACAAGGGTTGGTTAACAGTATCTGATAGGGGCCTTTCCAGTGGGGTTGAAGAGTCTTTTGGAGATATCTTTTCATCAAGAGATGAAATATCCAGGATGCAGATTATGATGTTTGATGGTTTCATCATTCTGGAAAGATTGTCCTACTGAAGTATGATTGTTCTCTATGGATTTGATTAGGTTTTTGCAAAATTGAAGTATATTCCTTTTTATGAGCTGTGGATCAAAGGAAGTAGGGGCTAGGTCATAGGGAATGAATGCCACTACCAGGAGAACAGATTCTCATTGAAGTTACGGAAATACATATAATGTCATGAAAATCAAGAATATTTAATAAGAGTTTCAGAATTCTGGAAGGATCGGGGTGGGGGAGAATAAATGCTTCAGTCTTTGTTGCAAAGATACACTTTATGAGTTGGTGTAAGTTTTAGATTACTTTAAAAGGAGGGGGAAAAGGGGGTCCTTTAAATCTGGAAAACAAAAAAGTAAAGCAATCAGTATTCCATTAGAATTTCATTTTATTATTATTTTTTTAAAGATTTTATGTATTCATGAGAGACACAAAGAGGCAGAGATATAGGCAGAGGGAGAAGCAGACTCCCTGCAGGGAGTCCCCTGCAGGACTCAATCCCAGGACCCCAGGACCACGACCTGAGTCAAAGGCAGATGCTCAACCACTGAGCCACCCAGGTGCTCTGCTGCTCTGTTTTGTTTCTTAAATCCCACATATGAGTGAAATCATAATTGTCTTTCTCTGATTGACTTATTTCACTCAGCATAATACCCTCTAGTTCCATCCATGCCCTTGCAAAACGGCAAGATTTCATTTTTTATGGCTGAGTAATATTCCAGCGTGTGTGTGTGTGTGTGTGTGTGTGTGCGTGCGTGTGCGCGCTCGTGCAGACCACATCTTCTTTCTTGTCTGTCATTGAACATCTGGGCCCTTTCCATAGTTTGGCTATCGTGGACATTGCTGCTGTAAACATTGGGGTGCAGGTACCCCTTTGGATCACCACATTTGTATCTTTGGGGTAAATCCCTAGTAGTGCATTTGCTGGGTTGCAGCATAGCTTTAATCTTTTTGAGGAACCTCCATACTGTTTTCCAGAATGGTTGCTCCAGCCTGCGTTCCTACCAGCAGTGTAAGGTTCGTCTTTCTCCGCATCCTTGCTAACATCTGTTGTTGTGACTTGTTCTTTTTAGCCATTCTGACTGGTGTGAAGTGTTATCTCATTGTGGTTTTGAATGTATTTCCCTGATGCCAAGTGATGTGGAACATTTTTTCAGGTGTCTGTTGGCCATTTGTATGTCTTCCCTGGAGAAATGTCTGTTCATGTCTTCTGCCCATTTCTTGACTGGATTATTTGTTTTTTCAGTGTTGAGTTTGATAAGTTCTTTGTAGATTTTTGGATGCTACTCTTTAATTGATAAAACATTTGCAGATATCTTCTCTCAGTCTGTAGGTTGTCTTTTGGTTTTGTCAGCTGTTTGTTGTGCAAAAGCTTTTTATCTTGATGAAGTCCCAATAGTTGTTTTTTGCCTTTGTTTCCCTTGCCTCTGGAGACATATCTAGCAAGAAGTTGCTGTGGCTGAGGTCACAGAGGTTGCTGCCTGTATTCTCCAGGATTTTGATGGATTCCTGTCTCACATTTAGGGGTTTCATCCATTTTGAGTTTATTTTTGTGTATGGTGTAAGAAAATGGGTCCATTTTCATTCTTCTGCATGTGGCTGTCCAGTTTTCCCAACACCCTTTGTTGAAGAGACTGTCTTTCCATTGGATGTTATTTTTTACTTTGTTGAGGTTAGTTGACCATAGATAGAGGGTCCATTTCTGGGTTCTCTATTCTGTTCCGTTGATCTATGTGTCTGTTTTTGTGCTAGTACCATACTGTCTTGATGATTACAGCTTTGTAATAGAGCTTGAAGTCTGGAATCATGTTGTCACTAGTTTTGGTTTTCTTTTTCAACATTTCTCTGGCTATTTGGGGTCTTTCTGGTTCCATACAAATTGTAGGATTGTTTATTCCAGCTCTGTGGTGTTGATGGTATTCTGATAGGGATTGCATTGAATGTATAGATTGCTCTAGGCAGCATAGATATTTTAACAATATTTGTTCTCCCAATCCATGAAGGCTGAGTATTCTTATTTGACAGTGTTTATCATGTAACTTAACAATCATCAAGCCTAATTGGTGCAGTATCTCTCTGTATAAGGAGAGAGAACAAATCCTTTGAGTGAGATGTTCCAAGGACCTGCTGGAAATTCTCAGTTAGTTCAAGATTAAAAAAAAAAAAACTTCCTTAGAATTTAAATTTTAGGAAGTTTGTCAAGAATATTGAAAGATTTGGACACTTGGCTGAAAAGGATCACAGATCCCTGGGTGGCGCAGCGGTTCGGCGCCTGCCTTTGGCCCAGGGCACGATCCTGGAGACCTGGGATCGAATCCCACGTCGGGCTCCTGGTGCATGGAGCCTGCTTCTCCCTCTGCCTGTGTCTCTGCCTCTCTCTCTCTGTGTGTGACTATCATAAATAAATAAATAAAAATTTAAAAAAAAGGATCACAGAAAATTATGAAACTAATTATCTACTTAGGGTGCCTGGGTGGCTCAGTTGTTAAGTGTCTGCCTTCAGCTCAGGTCATGATCCCAGGGTCCTGGGATTGACCCTGCATCGGGCTCCCTGCTCAGTAGGGAGCGTGCTGCTTCTGCAACTCTGCCTGCTGCTCCTCCTGCTTGTGTGCTCATTCACACGTTCTCTCTGTGTCAAATAAATAAATTGTTTTTTTTTTTTAATACAACTGTTTTTTTAAAAAGTTTTAATTATCTACTTGGCCAAAGTGAAAAAATATTTAAAGAACAACTGTACAATAAATAAATAAATAAATAATAATAATAAAGGACAACTGTACAAGTTTATTTTTTTAATTTTTTAAAAGATTTTTAAAATTTATATATTCATGATAGAGAGAGGGAGAGAAAGAAAGGCAGAGACACAGGCATTGGGAGAAGCAGGCTCCATGCCAGGAGCTTGACGAGGGACTCGATTCTGGGACCCCAGGACCACACTCTGGCCCAAAGGCAGACGTGAAACTGCTGAGCCACCCAGGGATCCCCTGTACAAGTTTATATAGCTGTAGAAGCTTTAATTCTTTTTGAATAGAGAAGACTTGGTTTTTCTAAATAAGCAAAGATGTGATAAAGCAAACCACAGAATCCCTGTTTCCAGGTGGATTACATAACAGTAAAGAAACTTTGTTTACAGTTTATTAAGAACAGACCAATAGTCTTAAGAAAATTTTGAGTTTAAACAACCAAAAAAAGCCGTTCCAGTTTTGTATCAGTATACTTTTAATGTGATTTTTTTTAATGGAGCCTAATGTGGGGCTTGAACTCATGACCCTGAGATCAAGACCTGAGCCAAGATCCAGTCAGATGCTTAACTAAGTTACCCAGCTGCTGTAATTTTAAAGTTTGTTTATTTTTATTTTATTTTTATATTTTTAAATTTTAATTTATTTGAAAGTGAGAGTGTGTGTGAGCAGGGAGAGTAGGAGAGGGGGAGAAGCAGACTCCCTGTAAGCAGGGAGCCCAGTGGAGGGCTTGATCCCAAGACCCTAGGATCATGACCTGAGCCGAAGTGACTGAGCCACCCAGGCACCCCATAAAATTTATTTTTAAACAAATGCATTTTGATCTTAGCTTGATACACACCTATGATTCTTTTCCCAAGATTCCTTTTCTGAAAACCTTCTTTAACTTTCTGTGTCTATTTTAATTTGTTTGTTACTCTTTGCCTTTCCAAAATATCCAGCTTTAGGGCAAAATCACTTTTGTTTCCATCAACACAATGCATTTCCATTACTCATACCCTTTACCAAAAACAGGCATCCTATTTCCTTGCATACATTTCACATACAGTTGTTTCTTCCATCTTTATTGTTTTTTAGTAGTTTTACATATATGAATTAGAATTCTTAATCCTTAGAATCTTTAATTCTCAGTGAAAACTAAGCTGTAAGCAATCATAGACTGGCAAATTTGTAAATACATTTTATAATTTCTAGAAATGTGCTTTGTCAGCATGGCATAAAACATATTTACCAGTAGACCCAAATATCTTTAGTTTCTCTTTAATAAGAAGCCCAAAATGGGGATCCCTGGGTGGCACAGCGGTTTAGCCCCTGCCTTTGGCCCAGGGCGCGATCCTGGACACCCGGGATCGAATCCCACGTCGGGCTCCCGGTACATGGAGCCTGCTTCTCCCTCTGCCTGTGTCTCTGCCCCTCTCTCTCTCTCTCTCTCTCTCTCTCTGTGTGACTATCATAAATAAATAAAAATTAAAAAAATAAAAATAAAAAAAGAAGCCCAAAATGGATAATTTATGTTTACTAATTAATGTTGTAGTATTTTATCATGTGTAGAAAATAATTCCAGTAATATAATGAAATTCCATCATTTAATTTAACTTGGCAAAAGTCTATAAAGTTTCCAGTTACCAGGGAAGATTTAGGAAAGCTACTTTCTTTTTTTAAGCCTACATACCATAAAACGTAATTATTTTACCTAAAAAGTCTTACCCATTTTCATGCATCTATCTGAATAATTTGATACCCAACAATTAGGTTTAAGTTACTCACAGAAACTTCATAAGACATTAGTCAAAGTCAGCCATCAAATTTCACAACAGAGAGAACATGAACTTATTTGACTAATAAACACAGATGGAATAAAAGTTTTATGTTTGCATTATATTCGGTGTTGATAACTCTAAGACATGTTTGTCTTAATTAAACAAACTTGTCAAAAACAAAACAAAACAAAAACAACAAAAAAGGGCTCCTGGGTGGCTTGGTTAAGCATCTACTTTCAGTTCAGGTCATGATCCTGGGATGGAGCCCTACAGCGGGGAGTCTGCTTCTCCTTCTGCCCTTAGCCTCTGCTCGTGATCTTTCACTCTCTCTCTCAAATAATTAAATAAATCTTAAAAGAAGGTAAACCCCAACAAACTTAAACTATACTTTATTTATCAAAGATTATCCCAGAGCATGCGAATTTGAAAAACATTTGGTTAGTTTACTTGATTTTTATAAGCACTTATTTTTCTCTAAGCCAATTAAATAGAGCTGTTTATAAATTAATTTCGGCAATACCATCTAGAGGTAGAAAAGTGTCCTGTGTCTGTATATAGATGTACATAATCATACAGACACAGATCTTATGGCTTTTGCTTTAAAAGTAATCTTAGCCTTGGAGTGCCTGTGTGGCACAGTTGGTTGAGTGTCCAACTCTTGGTTTCCACTCAGATCATGATCTCTGGGTTGTGGGATTGAGTCCTGCGTAGGTCTCCACACTCAGCACCAAGTCTGCTTGTTCTCCCTCCTCCTCTGCCCCCCCTTTTCCATCGCCTCCCCATGTATATTCATTGCTCTCGTGCTCTCTCAAATAAAATTAAAAAGAAAAAACTTACCCTTCCTTCAGATGCAAAACTAAAAAGAATAGTTGGATCCAAATTGTTTTTCTGACAGATGGACTAATCTAAGGTTCCCTGCTCAGGTGGCCAAAGTATTTTTTTTTTAAACTAAACATTTTTATTTGCGTGCTGTAAGGATCCTTTCAGAGCTGTTCTGAAGTCATTTTGTCTTTTAGACACTTATGCATACCAAAGAAAGAATGCATTTCATTGTCTCTGAGAGATTTGGGATCTGCTTTTTTAAGAGTGCCCCTTAACATGGATTTATCTGTCAGAGCTTACCCCAAATGACTGTTACAACTCCAAATTATCCCAAAGTTTATCCTTTTTTTTCCAAAAAGGCACAATATGCTGGTCCAGAGGCCAAGTGGAATCTATCTTGTCTTTGGATATCATAACCTCTATTTCCCAACAGCTGCTCTTAAACACTGGAATCACGTGTTTTCCCTCTTTTGAACAGGATGTGTTTCTTACCATGAAGCTTCAGCAAACAGAAATGGAATAGAAATAGAAGAGAGTACTTACTAGGGTAATCCTTTCATAAAAGCGAAATGGGGAAAGCTTAAAGGCTTTTAAGCCAGAGAGCTTAAATGCAAGAAGACCAGAGCTGGGATCCAGGAGATACCCTCAGACTTTAGGGGCATTGAGAAAGCAGGGAGCTCATCGGGTTCGGTGGGTACGAGCACTTGTTTGCTCACCAGCCTTGGAGTTGTTGAGGGCTTCTCTGGATCGTTGTTCTGATCACCAAGTAATGTTGATTTTGGAAATAAAAGTCAGTTATTTTATCAGCAAAATGGGCTTATTTGGGAATGGTAGAGGAATTGCAATTCAGGTCAAGGTAGTCATGGTAAACCATAGGCAAGTCTGGAGAACAAAGGGGAGCTGAATTGACAATCTCTTATTGGCTGTGCGATTGCCAGGCAGGGAAAAAAAATCTTACATCATCTTACATGAGTAGTAAAGTAGGCTTCTTCCTGTTGGGGATGCATGGTAAGTTTCTTCATGTTGGGTCTGCAAAGGCCTGCAATGAATGGTATGATGTAAGAGCTCCCCCTTCTGGCCTCCTGACTCCATTTTTAAGGAGGTTTTCTTTACTCGGTTTCAAAAAATCTGAAATCTTTCTAAATGATTTACATGGTCCACATTGTGTAATATGGCTGTTTCCTGTCTATCCATTCTTACCTTGAACATCTCCCACCATCTCTCTTTGTTTCAGTCATACTGGCCTTTTTTCAGTTGTAACTCTTCACTGATCTCTATCTTGTTACAAATTCCCTCTTCCCCTTTGCCTGATTAACTCCAGTGTATCCTTTAAGTTTTAACTTCAGTTCACCTCTTCAAAGAAGTCTTTGCTGAACTTCCTCAAAATAGGTTTCCATTCCTTATATTCAGCACCATTAAAATTTCTGTTTTACATTTGTTCTGTAAGTTCTACAAGGGTAGTCATCACGAATTTCTTGTTCTTTACTGTATTCTAAGCACATTGCAATGTTTGATATGTATGAAGTTCACTAAATATTTTTGGTTTTGTTTTCTTAAAGATTTTATTTATTTATTCTTGAGAGACAGAGACAGAGACCTAGGCAGAGAAGCAGGCTCCATGCAGGGAGCCCAATGTGGGACTTGATCCCGGGACTTCAGGATCATGCCCTGGGCCGGAGGCAGGTGCCCAACCGCCGAGCCACCAAGGCGTCCTGAAGCTCACTAAATATATTTGAATAAGTAAATTATTTATGATTTTTTTACCTGCTTAGTTTCATAAAAGCCTTAAGGTTGCTTATAGTAATAAATATACGTAAAAGTAGATAAAGATTTATTTGTTTGAGATAGAGTTTAAGGGGTGAGGGCAAAGGGAGAAGGAGAGAGGGTCTTAACTCTGCACTGAGAATAGAGCCCATTGTGGGCCTTGATCTCATGACCCTGAAATCATGACCTGAACTGAAACCAGGAGTGAAATGCTTAACCAACTGCGCCATCCAGGTACCCTGAAAGAAGATAATTAAATGAAAAACATGAAAGTAAACAAAACACCTAACATAGGAAGAGAAAGGTTTGATATGCCAAGTATCTGGGATGAATCTGGAGTCAGCTTAAGTTGAGGAAAGTGATGATTTGGAAAAGGCCATTGGATTTATCAAGAGCTAATTGCTAATTTTTAAAAAGTAGTTTCAGGGCACTGGGCTGACTCAGTAGGTGGAACATATGACTCTTGATCCCGTTTGTGAGTTTAAGCCCAACATTGGGTGTAGAGATTAGTTAAAACTAAAACCTTAAAAAAATAACAAAATAGGGGATCCCTGGGTGGCGCAGCGGTTTGGCGCCTGCCTTTGGCCCAGGGCACGATCCTGGAGACCTGGGATCGAATCCCGCGTCGGGCTCCCGGTGCATGGAGCCTGCTTCTCCCTCTCCCTCTGCCTGTGTCTCTGCCTCTCTCTCTCTGTGTGTGTGACTGTCATAAATAAATAAAAAAATTAAAAAAAATAACAAAATAGGGGCGCCTGGGTGGCTCAGTGATTAGGCGTCTGCCTTTAGCTCAGGTCATGATCCTGGGGTCCTGGGATCGAGTTCTGCATCAGACTTCCTGCGGGGAGCCTGCTTCTCCCTCTGCCTATGTCTCTATGTCTCTCATAAATTAAAACAAACAAAACAAAACAAAAAACAAAACAAAATAAAAAGCTTCAGTAGGGGTTTGGAGAGTCAAGAATTTAGAAGTGATAGGTATAAATAATATTTGAAAAGTGAACTTGTGATTTAACCAAATATGTATTTGGGTTCTTAAAATACTACTTATTTTGGAAATTTTTATTTATTTCATTTTGTTTTAAAGTAAACTGCTAATGCCGGGCTTGAACTCATGACTCTGAGGTCAAGACCAGCATGTCCTACCAACTGAGCCAGCCAGGGGCCCCTATTAGGGAAAAAAAATTTTTTTTAAGATTTTATTCATTCATTCATGAGAAACAGAGAGAGAGGCAGAGACACAGGTAGAGGGACTTGATTGTGTCAAGCAGACTCCATGCAGGGAGCCTGACGCGGGACTCGATCCCAGGACTCCAGGATCACACCCTGGGCCGAAGGCAGGCGCCAAACCGCTAAGCCACCCAGGGATCCCCTATTATGGAAATTTTTATTAAAAAGCACAGAAAATAGCATCAAGAACCCATAAACTATTATTCAGCTTCAGTAATTTTCAACTCATGACTTACTCACCTATAGCCCTTATTTTCCCTCGCCCCACACCAAAGTGGGTTGAAGTAAATCTCATATATCCAATCATTGCAAATATTTTGGTATAACTGCTAAAAGACAAGAACCTTATTGGTACATTCTTAGCATTCATGGATACAGTTGCCCACCGAACCCTTTATTTTTGGGATTATTCTTTCTTATTTTTTCTTTTGAGAGAAAAAGAGATTATGTGTATGCAAGCTGGGTGTGGTGGTGGGCATAGGGGGAGAGAGAATCCTAAGTAGGCTCCACACCAAGCTCAGAGCCTGACATGGGGCTTGGTCTCATGACCCTGAGTTCATGACCTGAGCCGAAATGAAGAGTTGGAAGCTTAACTGACTGAGCCACCCAGGCAACCCGGAATACTTCCTCTCTCTCTCTCTCTCTCTCTCTCTTTCGTTAAGATCTTATTTATTTGAGAGAGAGAGAGAGAAGGGATAAGGAGGCCCAAGGCAGAAGGTGCAGGAGAAGCATACTCCTTGCTGAGCAGGGAACCCAACACAGGGCTTGATCCCAGGACCTCAAGATTAAGATCTGAGCTGAAGGCAGATGCCACCCTGCTTCCTTTCTATTACATGTTTTTGATACTTAATATTTCAGGATGTCAAGATCATCACTATCCAATTGGACTTTTGCAATGTTGGAACTATTCTGTATTTGTACTGTTTAATATGGTTTGGTAGTTCAACTGAGAAACTGATTTCTAGGTTTAATTTCATTTTAATTTTAATGTAAATGTAAATAGCCTCATGTGACTAATTAATCCTGGATCCTTCCTTTAACCATTCTCTTAAAACTGAAGCATATCCCTTCAGAAATGTATACATGTATACTTCACATCTACATAATTAAGATGAATTAAGTTGATTATAATAGAGAAATAGAGAATGTGATGACGCTTATTAGATTTAGACAGGTTTTAGGGCACCTCTGGACTAAAGATTTTTAATCTGTAGTATTTAAGGCTGCATAAAATCTACTCTTATATCTTTCAGATCTCTGTCATTGATGTTTAGCATAATGTCTTTCATATAGGTGACCATAAGATACTGAATCTGTCCAGTCATTAGGAAGCTGAATAGATAAGTCTTTCTTCCTTTTTTTTTTTGTTTTGTTTTGTTTTGTGGGATTTTTTTTTTTTTTTTTTGGTTCTCCAGGTAAGGAGGTCTTTTTTTTTCTTTAAGGTGACAGAAACATCATCATATTGACATTGAGTAAATAGGAAAAAAACTAGATGACTCTTAAAGTTACTACTCATTTGTAAATTTCCTGTGTTTTATCAAGTTGTTTACTATGAAATATTTCTTTCCTTTGGCCTGTGAAACTTTTATACTTAATATGATACAGGGGCAAAGTCTTAGAGCAGGAGTTAGGAGAACTGAACTGTGGTCTTTGCCACCTTATAAATTATGTGCTTTTAAAGAGTTTACTTTAATCTCTCTATGGCTCAGTTTCCTCATGTGTAAAATGAGAAGAATCTCCCCATCCACATATATAGTATGGACTGCATAGATGGTCCTTGACAGGTTTCACCCACCGACTTAATGTTAGCACTCTCATTTATTTCTACATATTTAAATATTCACAAAGCTTCCAGAAATTGAAAATAGTTACTTCACACAAAAAGATTAAATACATTTAATTTTATTTATTTATTTATTTTAAAGAATCCATTCATTTATTCATGAGAGACACAGAGAGGCAGAGACACAGGCAGAGGGAGAAGCAGGCTTCATGCAAGCAAGCCCGATGTGGATTCTATCCTGGGACTCCAGTATCACGCCCTGAGCCAAAGGCAGGCGCTAAACCTGTGAGCCACCCAGGCGTCCCAAGTACATTTAATTTTAAATAAAATACTCCTTTTGTACTCTAAAGAACTCTAGTTAAACCCATTTTTCCCTCCAAAATATTGTACATTTGTTTTTGAAACCTCTGATAGTGAAATAATTATAATCTTTTCTGTAAACAGCATACCTAAATAC